>NC_091516.1:6352773-6503672 GCF_947461875.1 Haliaeetus albicilla
CAGAAAGGAAGAAACTAATAATGATAATAATAACAATAATAAAATGACAATAATAAAAGGATTGGAATATACAAAACAAGTGATGCACAATGCAATTGCTCACCACTCGCCGACCGATGCCCAGTTAGTTCCCAAGCAGTGATCCACCCCTCCTTGGCAACACCCCCAGTTTATATACCAGATGTGATGTCACATGGTATGGAATATTCCTTCGGCCAGTTTAGGTCAGCTGCCCTGACTGTGTGCCCTCACAGCTTCTTGTGCCCCTCCAGCCTTCTCGCTGGCTGGGCATGAGAAGCTGAAAAATCCTTCACTTGGTATAAACACTACTTAGCAACAGCTGAAAACATCAGTGCGTTATCAACATTCTTCTCATACTAAATCCAAAACATAGCACTGTACCGGCTACTAGAAAGAAAAGCAACTCTGTCCCAGCCGAAACCCAGACAATGAATTAAACCAATGTATATGTTAAAACCACCAGATGGGCTTAGAGTTAATTAAGTTTCTATAATCTCTAGCAAAGACTGTTTTATTTGTGAATGGTCTCTGAATTGTGTATATTAGAAGGTGATTTCATTTTGAACTGAAGAATGCATCTCTGGGTGACAGCTTTCGATGAGCTTTGCAACAGGGTAACTGGAAGAACAAATAATTCTGTCTGACATTAATAACCCTGCAGTCACTCAATGTTAACCTAGATGTTAGCACAGTACTGTAGTTTACGAGGTTAGATTTATAGGACAGTATTATTTTATTCTGGAGTTGTTTTGAGCAATGGGCAACAAAATAATAAAAAATAAACCTCACTTTTTTAACTTTTGTTAGGCTGCAGATTCTAAAAGCATTACAGCGATTTTCATGTATCTGTACAAAAATCCCTGTAATAGTAAAGTAATTGCAATTTGACATATTTTATTTTTATATTTCTAACTTTCACTCTGGAAAAGAGTATGTTGTTAAAGTAGTTTTGCACCCTTAAGGAGAAAAGTATAATCTTTGAATTAGAAAGACTGGTTTTGAAAACTCTGTTGTGTTGGCACTTTCCTAAGGAACAAGTGACTTCATCATTTTGCCTTTCATGTTGGAGATCACTTGCTTTTTTCTGTTTAAAACTGTAAAACCAGATTTTAAAGTAACGAGTCATTCCTACATTAATTACTGTAATGGTACGTTTTCCCTGTGACGTTTCTTTTATAGAGTTCACTCTCTCCTGGAGAAGTCTTCTGGTTTTAATTTCAGGCAAATTCCAATTATGTTGCTTTCCATTCTAAATCTTGGCCAGAAAATGTAAAGAATTTGCAGAATCTTAATGTAGGCTTCTTTTGTTAATCTGTGCTCAGAGCATTCTTAAGCAAATAATCTGTCAATGTAGTTAAAATCTCTATTCTGCCACAGACAATTTCATCATTTCACTTTGAATTGAGAGGGGGAAGTTTGGGGGGGGGGGGGGGGGAGAGTAGGATTTCATGTTTTGTGTAATTTCATGTGCAACTTCCCTTGTATTGGAGCTAATGACTGTGTAGCCCTGGGCTGAGCTGGATCACATAACTAAGCCATTGATAAAACTAAGCCACTGTCTCCCTCCCCTCCAGGCCAAATGCAGTTTTTTATTGGATTAGTCATTTGAGTCATCCTGTAACAACACCTTTGCTAGATCTGGTGTAAGTGGGACGGCCATGTCGTTAGGCTTGTTCTGGTAGCAGTCTGCTGGATTAGAGATAATGTTGTTTCCTCCACAGTTGTTTCTTTCGGAAGGAGGGTAAATCAAAACTGTGCTACATGCACATGGGCTACCCAGGGTTTGCCTTTTCAAATCTTTAAGCAGAGAGCTGTATTTAAATGATCTCACCATTAGGTAAGGAACAAGGAAACTTATTTCTAGTTACATTTTCTCTTTTGCATCCTTTGATGAAAGCAACATCATAAATATATTGGGTTTTTCCTTCTTTTTAGAGAAGGTGTCTCATCTTAGAACAGTGCCTTGTAATAAAAGTAAAGCAAAGGGAGTTGTTGGACTAGTTCAAAGCTCTTTCTTCAATAGCATGCTTTGAAGGACACATCATGCCTACTGTTAGACCATTTAATATGATGGGCAGCTGAATGATGTGGAAATATCAGTTGTTCTACTTTCTAGTAAGTAATGCACCAAATCTTGTTTTGTAGCTTGCTGTTAATGGAAAGATGAAAAATTGTTTATTGCACAGGTCATTTTATTTGCACAAGATTTCTGAGGTACAAGTGCTGGGAGATTTTCTTTGTCAAACTTGGATGTTTCTTTGAAGATCACAGTGTTCTCTAACCCTACCTGTCCTTCCCTGTGAGGGAGCCATCTCTCAGCAGAGCCTTCAGACTTCGACACAAGGTCTTGCTGTCGCACCGAAGCCTGATGGCTCGGAGACTTCTCAAAGGTGGTGGTCAAGAACATGGCACTCTTTGGTTTTGCCACAGTTACCACTGATGACAAGGCCAGAAATACCGCCCTCCTTGGATTTTTTCCCAATCTGCCATATTTACGGCTGTTGTCCTTTTCCATATCATTTAGGAATAGGGTCTACGAATAGACTAAGTACAGGTTTGTGGTGGAGGAGTTGGTGGCCAGGTGCCCCATTTCTGTTCGCTGAACGGTTACTGCTTCTCACCTGCAGCACAGCCAGTGTCCCCAGCGGTGTGCTGCCCCGTGCTCACCTCCCTCCTGGCAGTGCCGGAGCCAGCTGGGAAAAGGCAAAGAGCCGTAACGTGAGGAGCAGCGCATACTGTTGGGCAGGCACCCAGCTCACTGCTTCAGTCTCCCACCCTCCTGCAGCTCCATTAAAAATGTATGTCAGAAAATACCGTTCTTTGTAAGATATCAAGGGGAAGGACACTCCTGAGAGTGACTGTGAATTGCAGACATCCCTGACTTCATCAGATAGTTAACTGCTGCTTCAAGTGCTGTATTCTAGCAGTGTTGAGCCAGTGCTTCTTTGTGTTTCATCCCATATGCAGTATTACTGCCACAGCAATGATTTTTCAGAAACATTGATACCATTATGAACAGTATCAGTAATTACTGCTTGTGTTTTTTAAGAATCAAGCAAGCCCAGCTGTGAAACAGGTGTGCACTGTAGTAAGCACTGTGCAAATACACAGCAAAAAGGGCTCCTGTCCCAAAGAATTCCCTTTCTCTTGGCTTGTTTTTATTTGGATTAGTAGCTTCAGACACTGCTGACGTTTCACTCCTGACTGCTCTATGCAACACTCCAAAGCTGGTGTTCAGGTGCTTTGAGAAGAGGTGGAAATGGGGCAGTGGGGAGATGGTACACCCTTAGCAGTTACTGCTCTTCATCAGCTTCTGATTGCGTGTGCTGGCAGGTGCAGGGCAGACTTGGTGTCAAGTGAGACAAAAGAGTTGAGTGAAGAGCAGTCTTGATTGCAGTCTTCATGAGGTGAGCCCCAAAACTTTTACGTTCTTGACACATTGCAGGCTGCAACTTGGACTTGTGTCATGTACACTAAGTGTGAAGAACCAGTGTAGGGCCAGCTGCTGGTAGGCTGACCATACCATGCAGTTGGAGAGCTTGGAGACACATACACATCAGCATGGGTTTACAGGTATATATGCATATTTACAGTATGGAGGGAGAGCGAGTATAATTTCAAGTACTGATTCAAACCCACCCTTAGTTGACTCTTTACACAATCTCAAAGCATTTATTAGTGTAATAAAACTGCAGGTGAAGTGAAAATACATCAGCTGACCCAAATCAGGTTCAAGAATTCTTTTTTTTAAATTTAATTTTCCTGAATGTGTATGACTTCCTGCCTCATTGCAACCTCACGTTTGCATGGCCAGCTTACTGACTCAATACACTGCTTTTTTTCCTGGTAACTCCTCAGCACCCATTTAAATTGCTGTTTGCATTGTGTGTTTTACAGTTTGGAAGTATTTATTTCTAGCAAGAATTTTACATTGTCCCTGTCGTCTTGGCTGCTAGCACATTACTACACATGTCCCTTGTTAAATGCGGTTATATCGTCTTGTGTTGTCTAATCTCATACTTCAGAACAACTATTGAAACCTGCGAGTTTCTCTTAAGCCCTTAGCAGCATGCAGTGAGCACCACTGTCTAACACCAGGCTTTGGGCAATGAAAAACAGCATTCACATCTGCTTTCCCCCACCTTTAAGAACAGAAATAGATGTAGCACAACTTTTTGCAGCACCTTTGATCCAGGCCCTCTTCGCCATTTGAGAGCTAGTCCTGATCACTGGAACATGATGTCTTGACAGACGGTCTTTTCATCGGACGAGAAACTTTAAATGCATGGGCAAGATTTTACAGAATCTGTAGAGCTGGAGCTAAAAAAAACCCAAGAATTTATTTTTATGTATTCCATCCCTCTGGGAACAGTGCATTGGTGGGTATTTATCCCAGACATGTATTCAGCAGGAGGCTTCCTTGAGCTAATATGCATTAGGAGGTGGCTCCTTTAATTTCTTTTCTCTAAAATGTGTGTTAGCCTTTTCTAGGGCTGCCATAATTCTGCTTTTGTTTTTAAATACATCTTGCTTTTGGGGTGATGTTCACATCATTAAATTCAGAAACCAGGAGGTGTTTCTGCAGGTGTACTTAGACTGGAGGGGCTTGCTCAGCCTCAACAGCCTGCGAGGGTGGCAGTGGGTGCTGGGAGGTGCTGGATTAGGTGCTCAGGGCAATGGATAGATTAGTGAGGGTGGAGGTGGGTGAGTTCACAGTGTACAGCCTGGGGTGAAATGGGTTAGAAGTTGTGGGCTGGGAGGCATTAGAGGTTACCATGGGACCCATCCCGTACTTGGGCATCTCTGAGCAAGACCCTTGTTTTCAAGCAGGGGTGCACACAAGGGGCTGCTCTCTGCTCCCCAGTTCCCTCACCTTGTCCTCCTCCCCCCTTTCACCATTAGAAACCTGCATGGATCATTGCACCCTTGACATCAATGAATCTCTCCTCTGGCTCAGAGTTTTGCTCATGTAGATTAAAATACAAGTGCTGTAGGCTATGGAGAAGTATTTGGAGAAAATTTGGGCTGAAATGTGGTATGTTATTGCAAAGACATGCAAAGTAACAACACTTTTTCCTAAGATTTACTAAACTAAGTCTTGCAGACTTCAGTAGATTCTGAACAAATTAAAAATGACACTTTACAAGACATGTTCATTTGCTTCTTAAAATAAAGCACATGGGCTTTTTTTCTGTGTGTTTGGGGAAGGTCCTTTGTCCTAAAATAAGCTAAAATTTACCTCTATTAAGTTATTTTAAGATTAATTGTTTTACTAATAATTCAACACTGCATTTAAAGGCACTTCAGAAAAACAAGCAAGTTTGTACTCAAGCATATGTGTAAGCTTTTGTCCTATATTGCTGATGTCCAGCTGTGGTCTGTCTAGGTTTTAACAGAAATTCCACTATAGGACCAGTATGAATCCATATGCATTAAGAGAGCAGTGTTAACGGTTGCAAGTTTTCCCCTTGGATCCCTTTCCCTAATTGTATATCTTCCTGGGTTTTTTTCAGTGGCAAAAAAATGCATAATGCATGATATGTCTAGTCTGGAGGGCTTTAGTGTTTGGTAATGTATGTTTTTTATTGATGTAAAATAATTTTAAGATTATTCATGCTCCAGAGCTTAGTTATGCTTTCAGCTGCTGATGCTGTAAATTTCAGTATTTTTCTTCCAGTTTGGTCATTCTAGAAATAACATCTAAAGCTGTTTCCCACATCACAACTGAAGAGTTGTCATGTTTATTTAACCAGCTCCATCTGGCTTCCAGTAAGTCCCAAATTTCAGTTTTTCACAGCCGTGCATGGATTCCTGCCATGCCCACAGAATGCAGAGAAAATTTTTGCTAAGCCTGGTTTTGTTTGTTGAAAGAAGCGTCCTTTTTGCAGAAGAAGGGATTAAATATTTTTCAGATCATGCCCTACCTCACAGATTCCTCACTCCTTAGAGGAGAAAATACAGATCTTCTGGCACAGTCCCACTGCTGGCACCACTGCCTGTGGAAAAAGCTTTTCGGTGGTGTTTTTTTGGGCCAGGCTAGAGAGGATGAGGTCTATCAGTTGAAGCAGTCAATGCCAAGCGCTTAGCCACCATGCCAGCATGCCATGGGGGCCAGGAAGGTGTGGAGCCCTGCCACCACCTCTCAGCCCCCCGGGAGAGCCACTGCCCTTGGCCTTCAGGCAGCTCTTTGGAGCACTGGGTTCAGAGCATGGCCTCCACTCAAATAACAGTGTCCTCAGCCACGCAGCCTGCAGTCTATGCTTACCTTCTTAAAAACGTCCCTGCCACAGTTCAAAAAAGAAAGGGAAAATCTTTCTTATGGTCTTTCTGCAAGTACGCCACACCAGAGGGGAGTATCCTATGCTCGTGACCGAGAGCTCATACCAGGGCTGCAGACAGGAGATAACCACATACAGCACAGCTTAAATGCAAATTAAGCAGAAAAAGTACTTATAACAGAGGAGGTATTTTCTGACTGACTGCAATTGAAAACATCCCCTGCAACACCTAAGAAGGTGTTGTTAGAAGTTGAACAGAGGAAAGTCACGTATGCTTCTCTGATCTTAGGAATTCCAGATTTTATGTATAATGCAAGACACAGCTCCCGTTTCATTTAAAAAATGCAACAAAGTCTTTTTCCCCAAGCCTGCCAAATCCTGATATTTTAACTTGCTTCTAGTAAGAGTGTACCTTGACCCTACGTTCTACCTGACTGCCTGGTGAGGGGTTGGAGATGGGCAGGGGATGAGCCACAGCAGGCAGGGGAACATGAGAAGTGCCTGAACGAAATGCAGCGAGCAGCAGCCGTGCTCGCCAGTTGCATCCCAGCCCGCTGTGCATGCAGCAAAGACAGATGCGTCCAGGCACAAGGTCATGCTCCAGATCTGAATTGCAGAGATGTGTCAGGGCACTGCGGGGAGGCACGTTTGAAATGGCTTGTTAAAACAGACATAGGGAGGAAAGGACACAAGATAGCATTACTGCTGATGAACTGCATTTTTACTGTTTAATGGTGTTTACTACATGTGTGGATTCAGGCTAATGAGAAGACAAACCTGCTCCCCCAGCAGATGGATTGGAGGTTGTTCCCCTGGAATATATAGGCAGAGAGCTATCTCTGTTAGCTTGTTGCCTAGCATCACTGTAGGGAGTCCAGAAAAGCATTTCTTAAGGGCAATGTAAAGGGAGTCCCGTCACTGAACTGTAGTCATGTGTATGGTAAGAAGGGTAATCTGAAAGGAAAGAGTTAAGACATTACAAATAGTTGAAGGAACAAGTAACTTAAGTGTGATTGTAAAGGATGTGAAAAATGTCCTATCACTAACATCTTGTGAGAAGATAAGAGCTGTATTGGTCTGATTGGTTTTAGTTATAAGAATAAAGTATGTATGTAATATTTAAGGCAAAGAAGGTGCTCTATGGGTAATTGAGTCCAAGAAAATGAATGTCTTAAGATGTATCTTGGTATTTGGTCATTATATGAATCTACTTTGGGTAGGTCTGTTCTGGGTGATACTTCATTTTTGTAGGATGTGAGTGCTTTAATTAGCTATTTGGAGAAGGAGGACTGTCAATTCTTTCGCTGTGTTTTTCTTCTAGCTCTTACAAGACTGCATTAGGTCTACCTGGACATGTGCTACTTTGAAATAAGCTTTTAGATTCTCTAGTACTCAATAATTAATTTGGGGGTATCTGTAGTGTAAAAGCAGAATGGTATGGCAATTCTCCTTTTGACATTTCACAAAGATTGGGAAAAGTGATGTTTCACTAAGTCCAATTTCTTAATGAGGTTATTTTTCTGATGTTTATGTAGGCTTAAATTGATCTGACTAGTTTTCTAGTGCTTTCATTTTTTCCCACTACTGCTATATATTTATCAGTTATTCTCTGAAGAACACCATCTGATTTTTAAGACTGTGAAATAGGCATGTTTTACTAACCTTTGCAAGCTACAGCCTTTAAAAAGTGGGGGGTTTTTTAAACAAGAATCACTGTTCTGTAATTTTTTTAATATGAAAAAGCTTTTATTTTATTCCTTTTCATTTATATATATATATATGCACACATATAAATACGTTTACAATGAGCCTTATACAAATCCTTGTTATTAAATCACTTGTTAAAGTACAGTAGTCGAGTCTACATTGTCCTCACAGTTCAACTATTTTGTTTTGTTCTTTACACAGGAGCCCTTACGAAAGTAAAGGAGAGTAAGCGGCATGTGGAAGAGGGGAAGATGGAGCTCCAAAAAGCTGAGGGCATTCAAGAACGCTGTAACATTATTTCTTTTGCGACCCTAGCAGAAATTAATCATTTCCACAAAATTCGTGTGAGGGACTTTAAATCACAGATGCAGCATTTCTTGCAACAGCAAATACTCTTTTTTCAAAAAGTGACACAAAAACTAGAAGAAGCTCTTCACAAGTATGACAGTGTTTAATCTCTGATCTTTGATTTGTGGACTTCCCTTAGCATGAACATGACCCAGGCGGCAAAGCAAATGCTGCTGCTGCTGAAGAACTCTTGCCAGTGGTAGACGGTGGTACAAGGATGATTTTGTTCACCTGGAACCCCAGTTTAATCTCCAATTATGTAGAAAGGAAACAGTTATAGGGCTATGTAGTAGAAACAGTACCACGCATTGTAACTAAGTTATACTGTGTATGCCTACACTACCATTGTAACTTTTTTGGAATAATGAGTATACTATTTGCCTTATTGCTTTTTGAAATATGGTATTTTAGTGCATACTTTGTAGACCTCAAAACCCTTTGGGTCTTTAAGGAAGTTGGCTAGATAAAAGCCTGCTTCAGATGCCTTTTTACTTTCCTAGATTTGGGTTTCCTGAATTCAAATGATTCTCTGTTTACAGACTCCTACTAGAGCAGCTATGTGATTCTGTGCCTTTAGACTCTATTTTTCCTTTTCTAGTAAGTCACATTTTTATGATTGAATGAATGGAGGGTTGATGCCTATGACAGGAACTGATTATGAAACCTCACATTGATTGGAAAAAAATCAGCTGCCATCCAGTTTGCACAGCAAGTACTGTCTTACGACAAATGTTGGCTCAAAAAGGAGGACTTAAATCTATTCACACTTTCCCTGAAAGTGGAGACTACTTGTTACATGTACGGGGATGTTAAGCACATATACAAAAATACGGCACTTAATTCCCTTTCTGAAATGAGTAATACAGTGAGGTTTGGTTTTTTGTGGTTTTTTTTAGTATATAGCATTACTGTGAGTGGAAATTTGAAGAGCTAGCCTAATAAAAATTATATGTATCAAGGGGATATTAATGCAAGCTATGCGGCTGCAACATTTTTTTTAAGTTTGAAATTATCTGCTTATTTTTCAGTTGCTGATTCAGTTTAACTTCAGACTTGCATCTACATTGCCAGTTGTCTGAGTTGAAACTCCACTGTGATTCATTAGTTTACTAAGTTACAAGTTTTCAGGGATGTTCAGTAATATATATGATCTGAAATAAGTCTTGGCTGAACTGACTTGGAAAACAGGTGGCATTTTTATGTTTGTAACACTCAAGAATTAACAATTGTCTTAATTTTTGTATAAATATTTTTGACAAGCAGGGTGCATTTATATATATGTAAACACTATCTTTTAAAGAGTTTTCTGGCTTATTTCTCTTGAATTAAGTCTGAAGTCTGTGTTTCTTACCTGTTGGTTTCCTTCTTATAGGTCAGTATGAAAGAGGGGGTTTATTGATCCTATCTTTTTTTCTCCTAAACTAAAATAACAAAACCTTCCAAGGAAGCAAAATGTTTACTTTTTTGTTTTGAATTAAATTAATGAAAGATAGCTTAAACAAATGAAAGCCTGGAGAAGGAAGTTAAGCAACAGTTACATTTAAGTACAAATCATTCCTCACCTGTGCAGCAGAAATGTGCAGTTCTTTTGCTCGATCATGTGTGCTTCTGTAGCTTAACCCCACACCTGTTTTAGAGGAATAAGTGTGAGAATGTAGTTTTAGTTTTAAGATTCATCCACAAATGCTTGGAGATTGCTATTTTGCGCAGGTTGTATTTGGCAGTGCTTCTCGTACATACCCAAAGAAGTAAAATACAGAATAACAAAGAAGAAAAAAACAATATTTGTAAAAGAAAGGACAATCAGTGACGAAAGACTATTTCCAGGCTATTAAAGAATGCTGCAAACAACAGGGTTGACCATAAAATAAGGACCATAGTCATAGGGTTGAGTTGCTCTTTATCTTCCTCATGGTGTCTTGTTCTACATTCAAAACTCACCACTTCCAATAACAGCTCTTCACAGCAGTACTCCAGCTTCCCATATGTCGTCTAATTATGTGAGATAGTGATGAGCTAGGTTTGAGCTGAGTTCCATGGATTATGTTTGCTTAAACCAGATACTGTTTTATTAAATGTCTTTGCAGTAATTAGATCAGACTGCAATCAAACTAATTCTACATGGAGGTATTAAGACCTGTTCAGAAATTGATCTTGGTCCAGCTGATGTATTCTAGGAGGTTAGTGTTAACAACATGTACACATCCAGGAGGAAGATAAGCTGTGATATGCATACATACATTATCAGACAGGTACAGTCTTCCCAAATAAACTGTCATGGCCTTCACCTTACTTTCTCATTTGTGAATTTTTGGGGTGGAAGAAAAGTGGGAGTGCTATTTAGTTAAACTTGATGTACCGAATAATCTTGACTGGAATCCTGGATCTGAATTGTTGCAGAGTTCAGGAAGGTTCAACTCTGCATTCATATTATTAGCATCTTCCTTTTTTCCTCATTTATTATAGAGTTGGAGTTAAACTGATGTAGGGAGCCTGAACTCCATTAATGCTTACTGCACTATGCGAGAACTACGGTTTTAATTTTATTTGGAACAAGTATGACATTGACCACTCATGACTGATGAACTACTGGATGGTGTGGTCTGAGATCCGAATGTACTCTACAATAAAGTGAATGTATATTGTGTGGGACTTTGGAAGCATCAAAGGAAATCTAACAGAATCCTTTTAAATAAATAAATGTGGAGGAGAGCAAATTAGCTCTATAGTATAATGTTAATGCCTTTGTTTTATTCCATTCCTGTAATTTGGTTTTGGTGCATTACAATTTTTGCATTGAAAAGTAGTTAAGTATCTGGTGTGCTTGTTGGGTGTTAGAGAGGTTGAACTGAAAGCTGCAGGAAGACCCACTGAGGTATTGGTTTCTGTTAAAGTGATGAATCCAATGAAAACTGTGGAATTAACCCATCAGGGGAGTATATCTACTCAGAATCACCAGCAAGTGGAGTGTGAATAATGTTTTTATTCAAATTGTGGGGTTTCATTTAGAAATTAAGAACCTGCTAAAATGATGAGATCAGTTTGTTTTCTAGCCTTTTTGTGTCTCATACCTGCAGAGAGGAGTTGCCTCTATTTGTGACTTATGCATGTTTTCTAGATTCTCTGCCAGTTTCAGGGTCCAATGACATGGTACGCTTGATTTAAAAGTGTTGTAAGACCCATCTTAGAGTGATCAGTAGGAAAATTATGTGGTTATGAAGCTTTCAAGACAAGTGCCAACAAAATCTGAAAAAAAACCTCAAAATGGAAGAATATGTTGCATGTAAAATTGGTATGTTTTTAGAAAATGTTAATCAACTGCCTACACTGAAAATACCTACAGTATTTGGTGAGGCACAGGTATCTTTTAGGTGAATTACAAGACCCTGTTTGCAGTACCTTATTATTTTGCCAGAACTTCACTATTCCAGCTGACATCTTCCATGCTCCAGCCTGAATTCTTCTGGGAAACTTAAATGAAAGTTGTTCAGCTATTTCTCAGAAGGAGATCATAAAAATAAAAAAAGGTTTTTTCCTCTTAAATTCTCTACACAGTTTGGCTGGAAAGCTCGAGTTCTTTCATACCTTGGAACAAGGACTTGAAATTTGGCAGACTCATTACCTTTTGCATCCTTAGATATGCCTGCTCACTGCCTGTGAAAATTTGTCCAAATATTTCCAAGTTAAACTAAGGTTTCTCCAGGCCCTACTGTGGTCAAGTTTGACAGATAAATTTTCTGTAGCTCCCCTTTGCTCCAAGCAGTCTTGGTTCTAACCTCAGTCAGCAGTGGCTAAGTGAGACTTTTTCTGTAATTGTTTTTCACTTCATCCAGAAAGTGCTGAACCTCCCAGACCAGAAGCTGAGTAAAGAAGCTGTCGGTCGATCCTAGCGTGGCTGCTCTTTGAGCCTGGCCACAGGAGGAGAGAAGCAGGAGCCTGGAACACAAGTTTGAAGTTGGGCCTAGCAGCTACAGCAAGGTGGAGGTCGGAGATGGTCAGGGAGGAACACATGGGAACAAAGATCAGAAAAGGGCGAGGACAGAAAGCCCTGTGACTACAAAAGCCTGTTCCTCAAGTCCATGATTATACCTTGGGCTTCCAAAGCATCCTGTCCTTTTGCTGTTACTAAATAGCCATAATGAGCAGGCACAAAATGGGTAACAAGTTCTTCTGGTGGTGGGGGTGGCAATGTTTTGCTTCTCTCATTAGAAGTTACTTTCTTTGCTCATGGTCAAAGGTCTGATAGGGCAGTTGAAAAGTTTAACTCTTTCGATGAACTGTAGATTTGGGGGCTGAAAGAGCTGCTGTAATGCAAACTCTGTGAGGCAGCACTGTGAGTGTCAGTATGGCTCCATATGTTCTATTATCTGGTTTTTTCTTGGGCTGGGGAGAAGAGGGAATCATTTTAGGAAGTTGCACACAACAAAAAAACTATATTAAAGAATGATAAGATTGATCATTCAATGAAAAAAAAGGTTAGGAAATTTCAGAATTAAAGTTGCCTGGGTAACTAATATATCAAGGCACATCATGATACACAGTCACATAAGTGTTTTTCCACAACTTCCCTGCCTCATTCAGTGCACAGGATATACAGCAGTCTGTTGTCTATATAATCCTTACTTCTTGTGCAGCATCAGTTGTACTCTGCACAGTGAGAAAGAAGTAAGGGTCTCCCTCAGCCTGCAGAGTGGTGCTCAGAGAACTCAACTCTGTTCCTGCCTGTACACAAGTTCTTCTATGCAATATAAGCCACAAAATAAATAATTTGTGTGATGGCTGTACTCTCCATTTTATGTAGGCTTGAGTTTAAACCCAGGACTTACTCTGAAAAAAGTGCTGGGCATTCACAGTTTTTGCTGAAGGTTATGGACATTCTGCTTTGAATAGAGAAAATTCTGCAAAATGCAAAGTGCTCTGGAAAAAAATAATCAGGAATTCATTTCTTTAAGTAGATCAGCACAAATTAGAGAACACTTGTAATCTGTCAGCTGTAAAAGGGAATAATAAACCCAGCTCATTTTGCTGGAATGTTGTGAATATAAACTCCTTGAAATAGAGTTTTCAGATGCTGCTTTATTAAAGTTTAAACATAAACCTCAAACCCTCCTATGGAAATCGGTACTTAGTCTTCAGAAAGAGGTGTGAATATTATTTGGGAAGTAAGGGATGGGGCAACGTGTAGAGCAGTGAGGTAAAATAAGCCTCTAGAGGAATCTCATTCAGGTGCTGTTCATTCAGTGAACAGAAAGAGAAAGGCCTTCCCAGAAAAATCATGTGTGATCATGATGATGGAGTCCATTTGTGATGCGTATGCAGAGGGAAGCTGAATTAGTCACACGGGTTACCTTACTTCTGGCATTTCCTAAGTTTTGAGATTCTGCTTTTGTAACTTCAGTAATTTCTCAATATAACGCAGTGCAGTATATCATGTGCTATACATAGAAAATAAATTGTGTAATATATGCAAGTAATGTAGCTTCAGTATACTTCAGACTCATGCAGTTAGCAGCAGAGCTTAGGCATGCACTGAGTTAATTTCAATACATATGACTTAGATACAGTAAAACTCTTGATTTTCTAAAGTTAAAAGGCATCTCCCATACCAAATGCCTGATAGACTTGGAGCTTGGCAACTCCATTTAAAACTAAGCACTTAATTTGGTTCCACTCTGAAATCAAGGAGAATTTTTTTTTGCTTGACTCCACTGGGAAGAATATCAGGCTCTGCGAGTTGAAATTACATCCTTCCATCAATCCAGTAGCATTCAGTCCAGAGTATTCCCCTCTGCTGATTTACAGTTGAATCTAACCTACAGAATTTTGAAGTTGCCTGTCAAAAAGCTCTTTCCTGTAATTTTAATAAAAATCCACTCCTGCTGTTTTAGGGAATATGACATTATAATTTGAAATAAAGAATCAGAAGGGACATGTGGGTTTTTACTGGTTTTAGTTTTAAAAGGCATTTCTAAGGAGCATCAAAATATTCTGTGAGAAGATAAAATCAGGAATTTTTAATTCCATCTTTTTTCTCTTTTGATCCCTATAATTGACAGTAACAGCTAAGTTTTTATTGACAAAATAATGCTGCACATGAGGCATATAACATAAATACACAAAAAATTAAATAGCTGGGTGAGGCAGTACAAAGTTTTATTTGTAGTGAGTTCAGGTGGCATTTTTTCTCACAGTTGGTAGTGATTGACCCCATGCTATTTTTTAAGTTTTTCCTTTTGGGGAAAAAAGCAAGAGTCAGTTCTTTCATTAAAAATAAAGGTAGTGAAATAATATTGTAAGAGTATCCCCCCTCCCTTCCATTTTTGATGACTAGCTCTCAGGTACAAGTAGTAGGAGACATTCAGTTCCTTCTCTGACCTTGAGGGGTACTCAGCTGGCACTCTCTCAGGAGGGTACCATTCTCATCACCTCTGCCCCAATGCTTCTTAAGGTGAGGAGGGGGAAGAGCCACAAGTGCCAGTTTCAGTTTCTCAGCTAGTTTCTGGTCTAGTTGCATATACGTGAGCAATGTTGCAAAACATCACTTGCAAAATAAGAAGTGTCAGACTCCTCCAGTGCTATCCTGGCAGGGTTCTGCCACATTTGGTGGCTTTCCGTTTTGCCTCCCTCAGAGAAATGTTGCAGACAAGATGAGTACCCTAACTGTTAAATTGAAGAAATTGAGGACCATGCTGCTGATTCAGTTGCCATGTCGAGTCTGTGCCAGTTTTTATCTATCATGGGTAGATTTCACTTCATACAATTGTAAGGAAAATAGGAAGGGTTTTTCAGAGCTTAGTAAGTGTTGGGAATGCAAGCAAACATCTTATTTGCTTGCATCCTTGTTCAGGATCTGTGAAGCAAGCTGTATCAAAGGGAAAGTCCCTGCTGTCAGAGTGTTGTACCAGTTCAGTGTGCCCATTAGCTACAGTGTAGAAATCCAGGCTCTCCACTAGATTCATGCAAACAAGACTGAATGTGCTAATGAGGGATTGCTAGACAGTAAGGAAAGTCTGTCTACTCAAGCTCAATTACCTTCTTCATCACAGCCTTTAATTTCAAAAATTCAGCGTATACATTTTCTTTTTTTTTCTCTTCCCCTTCCCACTGTCTCCCTAGGCCTCACTTATGAATAAGCACAGGCAGTTGCTCTCAGGCAGCTTGGGCTGTTCCATAGGCAGCATCCATTCACAAGCTGTGTGCCAAAATGCAGCTGGATCTCTGCCTTGATTAACGCAAACAATGTGTCAGGGGTGCCTTTAAGTTGAATTTTGAGTGGCATGAAAGTCAGATGGAAAATTGAAGTTATGATGATACATGTTAAACCCTGAATAAAAATGTGGCTGATGCATCACTGTACAGAGGTGAGCAGCTGGACAGTTCTGCTTGTCTTTTGCTCCAGATGGTTGTGAGCAATGACACTTCAGTCTCGCAGTGTCTCGAATAGGTAATTTTCCAGGCTTAGCTGTCCATACCCCTGCAGCACATGCAGTGGTGAAGAAGCGTGCCATAGTTCAAGAACTGATGGGTCACGCTTTGAACTATAGTTAAGGAATGTGTTTGGCCAAAAAAGTTGAGCAATATGCATCCCCATGCCTGGGGGTGGGGAGGAAAGAAATTTAACTGCTCACAGTAGTAGCCAGATAAAGGGCAGACTGCACCTTGGAGCATTGCTCAGTGTACCAATGTGGTGAGAAAAGCCTGTGTGGAATTTGTTAGGGCAGGAGGACAGGAAGGAAGGAGGAAGCAATTGCCCTTCCTCGCAGTCTGAGCACAGACTGGGGAGCTGTGTGTTGACAGCCAGACAAGGAAGCTGGAGGATGCTGCAGGTTTCCCTTTGGACCACTCAGATCACGAGCGCCCATCCAAAGGGTGAAGTATCCCACAGAAGGCAGCTGTGGCCACTTTCTCTTTAAAATCCATTATTGCTTGCTGTAAAATACAGGAGCAGCCCCGGGAGGAGGAACGTCTGGCAGTAAATGCTCAAAGCAATGGGCTTCAGGGTCATCTCACAACCTCCCTTGGCATTCTTCTGCACTTGGAGACAATGAGGGAAGGAGCCCTAGCTCACACTGATCACAGATGCTTGCTCCTGGGATATACGTGCCTGAACCTCTGAGGCCAAAGGAGCTGGGATTCCCCTCCACGTGGGTGAAGCCGCTTCACTGCTAGCCAGGGCAGTGTGCAAGAGACAGTGGCTGTCCCACCAGCCTCTGTCAGGGCTGAGCTTTACCCTGTTCTTCAGGAGGACACACTGAAGGTGCCCACCCACCAAAGAGGACTCTGGGCTGTAGTTCCCAGGTTATACAAATGTTCATCCGAGGCTGTGTAGGAAAGACGTAGGCTCTCAAGGGGGCCGTGCTGCCTGTGACCCCAGTGCTCATTCCCTCACTGGCTGCTTCTAGATGTCCTTTTGCTTGTCTCTATGGGAACTGTGTATGCAAACTGTGCAGGCACCCAAGTCACCCAATGCAGAGGTCCCCTCTGCGAGCCAGGCGCCTTAAGCTAGGCTTTCAGGATCTGCATTCCTTGTAGGCTCTACCCTTAAATAGTTGTCTACTTGGAGAGTCAGGAAAATTTGTCCAAATTAGATCTAAAGTAGATTAGCTAAACCATGTTAAAGCCTTGTGTTCATGTACTCATTCAGCATTCATGTTATTTCCATGTAGCTTAATTTACCCAGCTAATGAATTAAAGCAAATCAAATTAAGTTTACTTTAATTCTGAACAAGAATGCCCAGTGTTCGCATAGGGAGTTATGCAGCTCTAATAACCTAAATTCCCATACCTAGCTGACACATTAAAACTAGTCTGAAAACTCCTGCACAGTAAAGCCCCCAAATAGTTTGCAATGCATTCTGGGATTTGTACAAAATCTGAACACCTTTTCTCACTCTTCACATCTTTTCTAAACTGGGATTAGAGGCTAACATTGCTCCAATAGGAGCCATAGCTGCATATCTACAGGAATCCCAAAACCAGAAAAGGCAGGAGGGGAGAAAAAAATGCAGCTATCACTCGGTACATGCTCTTCAAGCCTTCACAGTCCTCAGCATTGCTGCAAATACACTACCTCGTGTGTGAGTCATGACATGCCTTCTGCCCTTCCCACTGTACCATGCCATACTTCTGCTAACAACCCTCCACTGAACCTCATTCCCACAGAGCAGTCACCATCCCTGCTGCCTAGAGGAGGAACAAGCCTGACGAAGAAAAAAAGGCAAAAATGGGCTGGTAGTATTAAACTGGCATATAGGGTCTGTGATTTGTAGCAATTGGCAAAGTTAACTGTGTGTAGGTAGGGTGGTTCATCTTTTTCCTTATTATTGGTGCATCAGGCATGTTCTGTCTGAAGCAACTCTATTTTTGTATAAATTTACTATACATATTTCTTTTCTACATTTACTTTTTACTCTGGTTTGGCAGGCTGCATTCTTAGAACTTGCATTAAACATTCATGAAACTCTTTTTCAAGATTTTACCTGTTGGATACTTTTTGTCTCTCGTGAATAACTGTCACTGAGGTATTGTTTCAGTGGTGAATTTGAACTCTTTCTTGGCTCATTTTTAATTCCTGCTCAAAGGTTTGCAATTTGTAAGTAGTCTGACAATGAGCAGAACAGTAAGAAGGGGGATAACCTTGTTGGTTTTTTATTCTCTATCTCAGGGTCCTGATGAACATCAAGAAGCCCAGAGTGGAGGTGTGTCCCAAATTGCAGTGAAGCCAATATACAGGCTGCTGCAGCGAGCTGCAGAACAAGAATGTTTGGGACTACATTCAAGGAGGCACTTAGGCACCTAATTCCCAAATTATGTGCTTAAAATACCTTCATCAGCCACCACTCAATCCTGGAAGTGCCTAATTCCTTAACCACCTACCCTTTCAGGTTTATGTTCTTGGGGCTGTTTCAGGTGCACTTTGCACCTCCCTCAAGGTTGCTTAGGTCTTTGTAGGGTCAAGCAGCTCAATGCTTAACATGCATCTAAAACTCACCAGCACGGATTAACTTGGCATTTCTCTGCCTGAGTTTCTTAGAGTTGTGATGGTTGTGCTAGAGGCCATCTAAAGGAAAACAAGAGCACTTAAGTGCCTGAAAGTGAACTCTGACACACCTTTTACTAAGCATCTGGTCCCTGAGTGCAGTGCCCAGAAACTGAATCCCTAAACTCGATTCAGTTTCCTATGATTGACCCTGCAGGCTTTTGTCTGGGAGGAGAGTTCATGGCTGCAGAGGGATGAGTCCCAGGACCAACATGCCAAGGGTGAGACCCGAGACCTACTAGCTAAGCCTAGAGCCTCTCTCTAGGAAATTCAAAATACAAGATGCATTTGAACTCATGCAGCTGGAAGTGCTGGTTATTTGGTTTGCTTTAAACCGTCTTTGAATTGAAGGTGGAAATAACCTGAAAAAACGTGGGTAGATGGCAAGACTTCTTTCTTCTCAGGAAGCAACCTGATCAACAGAGAGAATGTGAACGATGACATGTTGGGGTGTGCGAGCTCTGCAGACTTGGGGGAGCCCGTTCTGCTTCGTGGATCCCAGGTGGATTTAAAGAGGATCTGGGAAATTGCAGGCTGAGGGGAGGCTGGTTTTACGTGATGTTGACCTTGAGTAGCCACTGACCATAGAGGGGTTTCAATCACATTTTCAGGCTACCCACCTTGCCTGCCCAAGTTGTGTTCTGTTTCTAGCAATGGACATCACAAGGAGTTACTGAGGGAAGAAATAACCCATTGTTTTTTAGGTCCCTGCTTTGAGCCACTTTTTGGTCCTGAGTAATTCTGTGTGACAGCCGAAGTGAACCTCGCACATCACCAGTGGGGTGCCTGCGGCCACTGACTGAGCACACAGAGATGGACAGGGCATGTCTGGCACATTGCGGCATGATACAGACCTCTGCAGTGTCTGAAGTACCTCATTTCTTTGGGGACTGGTTCTCCACAGGTGCTTGTATTCAGCAAACAGAAAAAAAAGACTTTTTTTCTGCATTTGGCATTTATAATAAATAAAATCTCCTGTTGTATGAACTTTAACAGTATCAGGTTAGCTCCCACTCTTTCAGTCCTTGAGAGACCAAACACTTGTATCAATTTTTTACTCCCTTCCCAATTCACCTTCTTCAAGATAAGTCTTGGGCTAAAACTTTTTAAAATCACCTCTTAGGCTCCAGAGAAAAGACCTATAAAATGAAGTCAGTAGTATCAAACTTGTTATCAAGTAATTATTAGAACTGCCAAGTACAGTATGATAGCAGCAAAACACCCAGTATTTCACATATGAAATGTGGTGATCTTGCATTGTGCTAGCTCAGACAGTAAGTACTTCTGACACCAGTGACCAAAGTTTCAAGTGTTTACAACACAGAATTTCCTCTAGAGCAACAAATTCAGATGCATTATTTGTCTGCTTGGTTACTGATGTTAGGAAGAACAAGTGATGGGCATGTAGCAGAACGTGAGGAGTTGTTCTCCATAGAGTTTTCCTTCTGCTGCTACCACTCATTGGGGTAGAAACGAAATTCATAGACTGAACAAATCCATAGAAAACCATTAGATGGTTTGTTGGCCAGCAGGTCACAACCATTAGGAAATGAGGCTGGATTGGGGTAAAACACAGACTGCAACAAGTCTGCTTTCTCACTTTAAGATGTGTATTTTTAAGATAGTAGAGGGTTAATTATCAGCACGTTTTTAATTGAATTCTATGCCTGTGTCAGTGCTTGCTGATCTGGGTGTCACTGAGCAACTTGCTAAGCCTGCTTTGCAAAAAAAGGTTTGTTTACCTCTCAGCAGCAACTAACATCTCTTTTTAATGTTGGAAGAAAACAAATGATAGGGACATGCTTGCTTAGCTCTTGAGCACATTTATTTAACAACATATGTTAAGAAAGTGGCATCCTTTGCTAAAATGAAAATACTCAATTCATGTTGACAGCAGGATCTGTCAGCTATGATTTGTTGGATATTTATCACCCACACTGCCAGTAGGCAGCAGATACCTACGTTTCTATTACTGAAAACTCCCTGGAAAAAAAAAAAGAAAAAAAAAAAAAGGCTTAAATGGGACAATAATGTGCTGAAGCATCTCTTCACTCAGGTGGTAATTTCTTGTCTTAACTAGAATTTTAAACATCAGGCAACATGTCAGTATACCTATACACCCAGTTCAGTGCTGAATTTTTAGGTCATTTTATTATTCTTTTCTGCTAATTGGTTTGTGACTGGCAGACTTTGAAGTAGTGTATTTCTTCTCTTATCATACAATCTGGAGAAGTGCCCAAAGCATATTAGCTCATCAGCCAGCCATTTGTACCTGCTGCTCACTGTCTGCTACTGCTAAATATATGCTAATGATGCTATCTGAATCTTGGGAGGACCAAGATGAATTTGTAAATCGTGCTTATGCCAGGAAAATGAATGCTACTTACAAAGATGACAAAGAAAGCAGCTGCTTTTAGATGAGATGAATCACCACATTACATATTACTCTGGGGTACTAAATTATATTTTCTCTCTTTAATTCATTTTTTGGAAGCATGTGGTTATATAGCAACTATAGCATGTGAGAAACCTTTCAAAGCCTTCTGAGATGGAATAAAGAGACAGTATCACATTTATTATTTTTTAATAGACTTATGTTTAAGTACATACAATTCTGTTATAGTGTGGAT
Organism: Haliaeetus albicilla; assembly: GCF_947461875.1. Classification (NCBI taxonomy): domain Eukaryota; kingdom Metazoa; phylum Chordata; class Aves; order Accipitriformes; family Accipitridae; genus Haliaeetus; species Haliaeetus albicilla. The sequence goes on from NC_091516.1 coordinate 6,373,797, forward strand.
TTTTTAGAGGTCTTCTCACATATTGTGTCCTAATTAGAAAACTGCAGCCTTTAGATATTTTATAAGGGTTTTTTCCTTTCTTTTAGCTATTAATTACAAGGGTCTTTTCAGCAACAGTGAGCAATGTTCAGCATGTCTGAAATGCTTATGTATAAAATATATCCAAAGCAACGGAATAATAGGAGAGCAAATCAAGCCAGTTTGAAATTCCAATGTGGTGTGAAATAATGCAGCCTCTGTTGAATATGTTTGGTATGAAAGAACACTTTAAGCTAATTGTAAGTACAGCTGGAGTTTGAATTTAACATTTTTGAAAGATGTTTAAGACACAGAAACAACTGGGTGAAAACTTAGGTACTGCATTGGACGAAGATGCAGATAGGAGTTGGACTGAGAAGTAGAGGTAGGGATTATTTCAGAAAGCACTGCAGTTCCCCTTTCTTTGGTATTTCTGTGGTGCCCTTCCAAAGTGCTTTTTCTATCTATCCTATCCCCCCAGACTAAGACAGGAACAGAAGAGGTGAAGGGAATCAGTCAGAGACACAGAGCAGGTATTTTGGCCGTCCCTCCGTGAAGTCGGCGATCGGCATCCCTGGGCACGGACACCGCTCTCCCCTTGCCTGGCCGTCGGGCTCAGCAGCTCCCAGTGCCTGGCAGTGCCACAGGCTGGGCTGGGAGGCAGAGTCTGGGCTAAGGGGGGACTCCTGGGGGGGTCTGCAAATGAACCGTTCTTTCGTCCAGGTCCGGAGCTGGTGAATCGCCAGGATCTGGGCTGGCGCCAGGGACAGAGCTGCCGTCTCACAGGAAGGCTGGCGAAGACAGCTCTAGTTTTCAAACCCTGTTTTCACGACGTATCCAAAACATGCTGGACCAGGCAAACTGATCAGATGATCTTGCAAAATCCTGTTCTCCAAAGTCTTAGTACTTTCTGATTAAGTCATAGAATTTTCTTTCATATTATAAACCACTGGAATGAGAAACGTTTTTATTTGTCCTTGCTAGGGATGAAACAACATGAAAGGACCTTATATTTAGCCACAAAAAAAATACTTATCCAAAATAGATGGCCTAAAATATGTGCAGGAGGTGTGACTGAGAAACACAAAGAACATCTAAAGGAGTAAACTTAGGACACCAGGTTCTGCAGGGGGTATTGTAGCCCCCTGAACATCCCAGACCACGAGAGCACCACGACGGCTTGCAGTCATCAGCCCACAGTCATTCTGGCCATAGGAACTGTGCTTAACCTCTTGGACACAGCACTGACATCCACTGCATGGGTTTTAGTACAACCCAGCAGCTTAAAAAGAAAAACTGAGACCTTTCCTAGTCCCTGCACACACATCACCACTGGAAGATGACACTGTGAAATGTTTCAAGTGCTGGGTGAATGTATTGCTATTAGAGAGTGATTATGAGGGCACAACCATCTCCAGAGACAACAGGATTTTGCTGTGTAACCCTGCAGCTCTGCAATGTAGTATTGTCTTCTAGCAAGAGGCCATGAGCTCTGCAGGGAATTTGCAAGACCTCAGGACTAAGGCGTGTCAGGTGTGCTCTTTCTGAAAGTCTCTTGACCTGCCCACAGCTCTGTTTTACTTGTTTAACCGTGACAGTCATTTCTATATTTGACCAGGTGGCTACCGCTAATTTGTCCTACTTTTGTTTAACCTTGCGTGGTACAACCATTGTTTTATATAGCTGGCAGTAGCGAGTGGTGATGCTATGTCGAATGAGATATTTAAGACTCTGACACAATGATGTAGGGCAGAGAAATAGATGCCTGGTACAATGGCAGAGAGTTTGAGGAGCGGAGACACAGGGTGCATTGCAGAGGCGTACAGGGGTGGAGTGATAAGAGGAGGGGCACAGGCTTGGCACTGGAGACAACTCATCAGGGGTCAGTTTTAGAAATACGGACCCCAGAGCTGGATGAAACTGATTTTAGGCATAACAAAGAGAACAAAGAAATAATATCTAACATACATAAATGGTACCATACATAGTAAATACATTTGTAACATGGAGCTGTAGACCAGTGAAGAAAAAGAAAGGTGTAAAACTGTGTTGGCAAACATAATAAAATCTTCCCAAGTGCATGTCAGGGGAGGAAGAAGCAACCAGCACCATGAACATCACATTCCTCACAGTGCGGGACTCCAGGGGCTGATGGTCAACACTGTTTTCCTCTCCAGCAGTCCAAATCTCCTGAAGGTCCAGAGGAGCAGTGGAAGGGTGAGCATAACTCCAAGGAAAGGGATAGAAATTAATAAATATATGCATTACAATTTTATTATTGCTATTATTGAGACTTTCACTGTACAGAAATGCTCTAACTGTATTATTAGTCTCCCTTTCCCTGCAATAACAACATCTAGACTAATAATGATTCTTGAATAAGACTGTTAAGATTTACATTATAGTAACAATAAATTCTTAGCTTTGTTTATATATATGGCATGCTTCCTCTTTGCCCACAAAGAAGATTTTGAGTGTAATGGTGTGTTATTTCCCACAGAGAAGGAAAGGAAATGTTTATTGGCATCTTGGGAGTGCCTAAGCTGAGGCAGACAAGCCCTCCCAGCTCATTGCCCCAGTACTGACACTAACTGCATGGCTACAGTGGAGCTAACACCCTTTAAAAGTTATTTGCCAGGTCACATTTTTCTTTCATAAATTCATTTGCAGACACTGTTTCCTGAAGAAACAAGATGTTTCCAGCCATGAGCCACCCTGGAAAACCATGTCTATTGCTCAGTTTGGGGGCTGTGGGGTGAGCCCCTGCCTCTTGCTGAGTTCTGCTGGTCACACCCCTGGCCCACGTCTGTGTCTCTGATCATTCTGGGTCATCCAACCACTGGCCCTTCACCCTGGCCCATACCAGAATAAAAGTCATAGGGGGAAAAAAGACATTTAACATATGTGGGCTGGGGAGTGGGAGGTAAGCAGGGATGATAATAACCACTTTGATCCCTGTCTCTGGGAGCGGGAAGACAGGGATTTAACAGTCATGGGAGTCACCTGGCCTTGACCTCAGAAGACAACATGTTTTGTCTCTTCCCTGGTTCTGCCTCGAGAGGTGTTATCCACATGAGTATCTGAAGGTAAAAATATGACTTTCTTACCAGTAAAGACATGATGCTGAGGTCGTGTTGGGGTCACTGAAAGGAAATTTTGGCCGTGTCTGAAAGACTTGCACTTCCATTTGGGAAATGATGTGTTTATATATGAAACTGAGTTCAACTGTGAAAAATAGTACTGTGCAGCTGTAAACATCAGAGGACCAGAGTGCTGCTTGAAATGTCAGGGAACAGTGGAAAAATCCTTACAGCTTTGGCAGAAGGAGATGGATGTGGGAAGAGAGGTTTTCATTACAGATACCATCTTATGGTAGTTTTACCAGGAAATAACTGTATATTTTTATTTTTGAAGGCAGGTTTCCAGTCTAATAATACTACTACTGCAGTCCGCTGAGAATTGCTGTGCCTGTGAGAGTGCCACATGCTGAAAGACTTGCCATAAAGGAAGAACTGTGCTACCATGCAAAGTGAGGGCTTTGCTCAAATGGATCAGATCGGCTTGCTGTAGCTACATGGATACAAGCCTGCACATGTGTAGCGGGTGCAGAACAAGCTTGCAGAGAAATGAGCCCTTATTTTTTATTGCCTTTTCTGTTGCCTGAAATATCAGGACCATGATTGCAAGTTACAAATGCCTGTATAGTTACATACACACCCATACATTCACATCCATTCTCTGTACTTTGAAACTAGCTGCTTATGCAAAATGAACTCTTGTGCATAATAATCATCACCACCAGATGTGCACCATTCTGACTACTAACTCCTCCCAATGAAATATCCTACTGCATACCCACTGCACAAGTCAAGTTTTCTTTTTGTTTTCCTCCAAATACACACATAGTTTAAATTTTGTACTGATTTGCAGTTTCCTAGTCTCAGAAGTTAATTACACCAACCTATACACTTGCCATATGTTCTATACACAGTGCTTTGTGAAAGTACTAGAATTAACTGTAATAGTTTCAGAATCTGCATTGAGTGAGGTGGGTTTTGATGTATTTTTCAGAAAAAAAACCACTTGCATTAGGATTTGATGCAAAGGACTAGAATACATGCCATCTAGCCTGAAATGTGTAATTTGCATCTACATTAACTTTAGAAAGGTTTGCTCTCTGAATTATTTTTCTGTGGGAAAAGGAAAATTCAAGTCTATCCTGCTGAATTAGCAGTAATTGCATTAAAAAATGCAATATTAAATGTAGTATTATCCTTGTTTGGGATTTAAATGGGGAGGTTAGGAACAAAATAAGATATATTTCCCAGAATTATTCCTAGTATAACAGATCTTTTCTGTTAGGGCTGATATGAATGTATTTTTTATTCCTTACCGAAACAGCCCTCCAAATCTGCTTTTATTTAGGTCCTATCAGTGATTTCCTAATCTAGATAGGTGGGTAAAATTATCACTGAGCTGAAATTTATGTTTCACCTAGGAGATACATAACCAAGATAAAAATGCTATCCTCTGTCCTTCTTGTGAATCTAATTCACAGCAACTGATGTGAACAGCTTCCATATATTTCCATCAGATTTGGAAGAGTCCACCCCACACCCTAAGTTTTAAAGCCCTAGTGCAGTTATTGTCATGATGGTCTAAGGCTGTAAGAGAAGCAATATTCATAAATGTAGCAACTAATGCTTAAAGAAAAGAAACTTAACAACAATTCATAAGGTTTGGGATATACAAAAATCTTTCTCAGCTACCTCTTCAGGACATAGTGGGCAGAGTTGCATACGCAAAAGTGCACGTTTTTCTCCAGTTGCATTACTTACCCTGATAAAAGATTTCACCTCTTCCTTCCTTGTATTTCAAAGGTGGTTGCACACCTGGTGAATTTTTCAAAGACGATTACTTAAAAGGTTTCCATCAGTAAGAAAATTCTGTGTTCCTGTTAGGTGAAAATATAAGTATTTGAATCTCAGCTAAAACAGAACAGAATTTGTTCTGAACCAAAGACAGGCTGGGGACTTGACACCACAAGGTAACACCAAGTAAATCTTATGTGGAATAGGATGCTAGATTGAGATGTTGATGTGCCAATCCATAAAGACACAACTGAGATGTATGGAGGTATGAAGAATGGTGTGAGGAAAACAGATTACGCCTTACCATTCCATTTCATTGCACTGCTGAGTTAGCCTGACTTCCAATTTGTAAAAGTCTGCACTAGCCAGGTATGGATATCAAGGAGATGAGGCTTCAATAGTGACCTATTGCACATCTGCATAAGCACAGCTTCTTTAAAACCAGCAGCTTTCCATGGGCAAATGCAGACCTGAAGTGTATTTTCCTGGGTCGGAGGCAGTCCAAACAAATTGCAATGTCTTTCAACAATGCAGAAATCTCAGGCTCTGCTCAGTGAGCCTGATTTTGCTCTGACTGTGAGTCTCTGTAAGAAGGGAGCCAGTCGGCTCCTGGGAAGGGAATCAAGTTTGGGGTCATATGAGCCAACTCCAGCTCCAGCAGAGTAGCTGTGGATGAAGCACAGTGTTGTAACTAATGGAAAAAAACCCTAACAATTTGTAATTTATAATGAATAATTCCACCTACTTCGCATTGCACAGACCCCATTCCTCACATCATTGTTAAAATTATTAATAGGCATCTTAACAGACAAAGCGGAGGTTGGCATTGGGAGCAAGAGAGGGAGGTCCCGTTGGAGGCTGATCTGACCGTTCTGTGCTGCCTTGCTCTCCACCTCCTTACCAAAGCTAGTGTAAGAAAGCTGCCAGATATGTTTAATTGCTAATTTACTAAGTTAAATGTTTTATTATTGATACTTTCATCAAGAATTTACACTTCCAATATATGTTCCTCTCGAAATAACTGTTTCTTAACATTTGTGGCTGCTATAGGTAGACCAAATGCACCAAGACAACCAGATAGAGCAGGCTAAAGCAGAGCCTAAGGTATGTGATGCTTTTTGTGTAAACTGTGCTGACAACCAAAATGCATTCATTTTCATGACTAAATAAAAAAGAAAAATGTGAGGTCTTCTCTATTATTGCAATTAAGGTACCGGGAACATTTTAGTGGAGCTCAAATCTTGCAGGGACTAGCAAATATTCTGTACAAGCTGACCAGTTTCCTGCATTAATAGACTGGCTGCTGTCCAAACTGAGCCTCCTTTATGAAAATAGACACAGTTTTAAAGAGATAACTCAGCAAATTCTTCATTTTTAACAATTATATAAACAGTATAGTCAAGAAACACCTTCCCAAATCTTTGCAGTGTTCACCTTACAATAGCAGACAAGAGTGTATGAGGGAAAATGATATACACAGACACTGGAAATAACTAAGCTGGGTTCCTGAACAAATGTCCAGTTATTTCAGGGAACTTTATATTTTGTGTTGGATACTAACAGTGCTCTAACTTTTAGCCCCAAATAAAGGGAAAAGCCTGAAGAGTTGTGTTGTTTATGGAACATGGATTTGACTTTATATCCTAGACTGAGAATCTATGCACAATTTGGAAAGGGACTGCAGGGGCGGAGGAGGAAAGCGAGGAAAGAAACAGGATAAAAAAAGATTCAGAGGCAGACATTATTCAAAACCACATTCAAGGACACAGCCATAGTACATGGCTAGATACAAACTGGCTGAAGAATAAGTTCATTGCTCTACATTGCCTGTTAAGAAATCACATTTTATTCCTGCCAGAAGTTACTTACTTCCCACAAAGATATTTTTCCTTGAAGCTTTTCCTCTCTTTATAATCACTGAAATAAGAAGAGATGAAAATAAAGAAGTAGGAACCTTCCATCATTGAGGTGGCTGGCAATATCTCTGAAACCAAAAAAGTTAAATGCTCAGAAACCTCGGGTGAACTGAAAATCTGAAACTGAATTTTTCGGATGGAAGTTCCCTAACCAAAACCCAATCTAAATGCTTCATGCATTTTGCACACTTGAAAACCTACTTTGAATCTTTGATAATGTGTTTGAGCATAACTTCAAGTTAGATGTGCAGAAATATCATAGTGCTCAGCTGTGTTGTACATTAAACAAGTTGCTAGAGGGAATAATTTTCTATAAAGGCAGGTAAATTTCTGTATGTCTTACATTAGGCAATTTTTTGTTTTCTCCCTCATTAGCAAAGACCAATTTCGTTCTACAGAGCAAATAAATGCCTCTCCAACACAGAGCTGTATCGTTTTAGGTAACCCCTGCCATTAAATTTGAAAGATAAAAATGACAAAAGTGACCTAATATTTGCAGCTAATTGAAAACACATTCATTATAGATTTTAAAACCTGATATTTTCTTTATAAAGTCATAGTGCCAGTGCTGCAGTTATTACTGGAAAACTAGATACTTTGGCCTGTATTTGTAAGAGACATTACCAAATCAAAACAGCTCCGGCCAAACTTGGACTCTGCATTAAACAGCATTTTGATGTGCTCAAGCTGGCATAAGAAGAAATTCTTTTGGCTGCTTCCAGTGTTAGATGGGGAAGATGAAATCTGTATACTAAATGCAAAAATGTCTGCTTTGCAGGTGGAGATGCTGTCTCAACTCTTCTTGCCCTGCTCCTTTCCCCTTGTAAAGCAGCCAGATGTCAGGGGGAGCACAAGATGCTCCCCCATTGTGTGACAGTGATCTTTCCACAAAGGGAATGAGCTGATAACTTTATTATGAGCTGAAATGTGTTACGTCGCGGGGTAAGGTGCGTTACTGTGCAGGTGGAAGGTCACTGGGGGCAGCCGTGTAGTGCCAGAACGTGCAGCAGGGAAGGAGAGAGGCTGTTCCTCTGGGCTGGGCCATGGGCAGAAAAGAAGTAGGTCAGTCTGACCCACCAGTAACAATGTGGTTTCAAATCAGGCAAGCTGGAGTCGAGCAGGTTTGCAGGTCAGAATGGAGTTTGCCCAGCTTACGGGAACCACCGGTCAGAACGGTGCCAGACAAGCAATTTTTCCCCACTGACAGCGGCATTCCCCTCCCCACCGGGAGTGGCGGCTGGAAGGGGGATGCTGGATGGGGCAGCCAGGGCTCGGAGGCAGCGCGGTCCTGCAGAGGCGGCTGGCGGGTGTCTTTGGCATATGTGCTCGCAGAACCCAGCTGCCAGGTGTCAAAGTGTTTCTGAGCTGTTTACGGAGTTCGTCCAAGCCATTTGAAGAGAAGCAGGGTGAGGTCGCACTGCCTGCACAAACAAGAGCTAGCACAGTTGCCTGTTTCTTTAGCATAGAACTAATAATACAAAGAATAAATAATTTTTTTCCTTAGGAACAGTTTGTTAGTTTTAACAATCGATAAGGGAAATGGACCTGCAGTATAAAAGAGGTCACAGTTTTCTAGCTCCAAAACGCTCACGCTCCAGCAAGCCGCAAAAGCCTAGTACACAGGATGAATTTGTATCCCAGATTATGTCCCACAGAAATAAAAGCTAAAGATGTTTTTTAAATTTTCCATCAAAGATAAAATAGACTTTTATTACCTCTAAGTGCAATTGAAGTGAAATAAATTAATATGCAGTAACTACAAGTCCTTTGATTTGGACCCATCAGGGATGTAGAGCCATAGGGAAGAGTTAGTATCTATACTCTGTTGGTTTGGTTATAGTTTAATCGTGACTCCAAATGACAGGAATTTGAATATATTTCCATATATCTTATTTGCATTTTGGAATGTGAAGGGTGAAATTGAGTATCTGGAAAATTATATTGCACGTAACTTGAGAGATAGGTACGGTTCAATTTCTGAGTGTAGATGAGAGCAATTTCAAACTTAAGGTTGAATAAATGAACAGAAAAAAGCAAATGCCAAGTCAACCAATTGCACATTAAATTCAAACAGGGCCTTTTCTGGGAGCACAAGAGTAGGGGGTCACCTCTAATGCAGACCTGGGCAGGTAGATGAGTAGAAACATCTGCAAGACAATTAGTCTGACTTAAGAGCCAGAGCAATCCTGCTGAGGCTTGTGCTGTAGAGGCAATCTTGCCGCTTGCATGTAAGTACTTGTTTGATGTCAATTAACAAATGCCTCACAACTTGAGCTGTGCCTGGTTAATAAGTGTAGAGAATGCAGATTTATACAGTAGGGTGCTGCAAAATGAACATGTGTGCTTTGGGCCTTATTCTCACCGCTACTTTTTGTGATTTCCTTTTGGCCATGTACCTGCTGCAGCATCCACAGTGAGAATGGTCCTCTGCTCGGAGCAGCACTCCTCCAGCACCAGAGAAGGAAGCAAACAACAGAATTTAACCTCTGTCTCTTCTTTGCTGTGTCCCCATGAGCACGTCAAGCAACCTCAACCTTTAAGGACGCAATTCTCTATCCAGAACTCCTTGTTTGGCAGAAGCATAGTGAACAGTTGCAGGCTGGGTTACTGAGCTGAGTCAGCTCTCTGATGGGTCAGAGGAACCCCCTCACTGGCCTGAGGAGGGTGGCATACAGGTAGAAACACCTCTCCTTAGTAAAGTACAGCTTCTTTGCAGCCCCAAGCAGCCAGCAAGTTTTCATTTTTCCTCTCTAAATTGCTTTCTCCATCAAGTTTGGCTCACTGCTGCATGAGAACACTGCCAGGCACCTGAAATTTCTGCCATAACTAGTTCTCTTTGAGATTACCATTATTTTCAAAATTATGGTTTCTATGTCTAGATCTTATCCCCAGAGCCTTGCGCAGTACCTGTAGAAAACTATGACACACTAAGTGCTAAACTTGGCCAAGAGGTAAGTTTACTCCAAGTGATATCAATATAGATCAGACATAGTCAGGACTTACTAAGTCCATCCTACCTGAATGCCAAAACCAAAATACCCTTGCCTAGATAAGGAATATGCAGAACTCTTTTAAAAGATTAGAAGATCCCAGCCATTCAGAAGCACTTGATTCCCTGAAAATATGAATGCAGAACAAAGAGTACACTGGAAATGAATACTTTCAGAAATGTATATGGCAAGGACAGAACTAAAAACTTAGGGACATGGTTTAGTGGTGGACTTGGCAATGTTAGGTTAACAGTTGGACTCAATGATCTTAAAGATCCTTTCCAAACTAAATGATTCTATTTTATTCTATTCTGCTCTACTCTATTGTAATTCTGTTCTGTTCTGTTCTGTTCTATTCTATTCTAAATACATTCACAACAACTATATCAAAACAACTTTAATGCGCTGAGGAGATCTGGGGCCAGAGACATGAAAAAAGTCAAGAAAGTCTTGACACTATCACTTCTGCCAGAGATGAGTGATGGAAGAAATGAGGAAGCCCAGTATATTGAAGGGAGTTAATTTATTTCCAGGCTTGGAATAAACTAGAGCTTAACATCTTTCTGAGTAGCTGGCTGTTGGCAACCAGTATAAAGCTGATATATTAAATCTGCCCCTAGAATCAAATCTCACATACAAATGCTCTCACATTAAAGCAGCTCAGCAGACCCAATGCATATTGGATTGCATCTATAGAGCAAGAATGCAGGTAGTATTTCCTTGGCTCTTCTTTAGTGTCTTCGACACTGATTAAATCCTGCCTATAGTAGACAAACAGACACAGCTGAGCAAAGAGCTATCACAGTCCCTCTGAAACCACTAAAATTTTTCTGGCTGGCCAGCCTAGCTATCATAACATCTGGCAGGAGAAAGCACCCATCATATAAGCAAAGATCAAGCATGTCACTGCTCAGAGACAGATGGGATCCATCCCCCTGCAGACTATGAAAGTCCTTTTTCGACAATAATTGGTCAAGATGAGATCACTTAGCTGACGGTGCATCGGACCAGATGAATGGTGACCTAACAGTGGTCTCCTGCACCACCTCTGCTGCCAGCTCAGCAGGTGCAGATGCAGCAGGAGCACTCTAAGGAGGGGTGGCACATCTGGAGCCCATGTGTCCAGCTTCAGGGCTGTGGGGCAACACAACAGTAGGCTGCAGGGCTGCTCACCCCCCCCTACACCCACGCGGGAAGCAGGACGCTGCTGACTCAGGGATCCACGGGCAGCTCTGGATGGCTTAGCTGGGGTTTGTAATCTAAATCTTGCTGCATTTGTTTCGCCCACACAGCAAGGCGGCAATAAATAGCCATAGTAAAAATGATGAGCCATGAATCCATCTGTTTCTGTATCCTGTCTCACAAGGTGGGGCAGGAGAAAGGATGTGATGGGAGGGCATGGTCACAGGTGTGCAACCGGCTTGGCAGGGGCACAGAGAGCAAACACACTCACCAGTATGCACCAAGGCTGTCCCAGTGATGGGGAGGGTCAGCTGGTAACGATACCTCTCCCAGAGTATACCAAGTTAGTAAAGGATCAAACAAAACCCTGATGTTCCATCTAATTCATACTCATTTAAAGAATGTTTCAGTGTGGTTTTGGCAATGAATGCAATAAGCTTGAGGAAGGACACTGCAAAAAGGACTTTATTGGTCAGGTTTTTATAAAGCACCCAGAAGAGATATTAAATACAGAATTAAATACAGATTATTCAAAAGAAGTTTGGCCAGTAATCAATAAAGACTATCAGTTAACGTTAAACAAAGGCTGATTTCTGTAATTGTTAGCATGGCTTGTGCAATGCTCCAAACAAATGAATAGAAGTCAGAGTACAGCTGCCTTTTAAATCCATGCCCTAGATAGAAGACAGACACAGGGGATTTTGTGATTTGATCATGCAGAAGAATAGTCAGCTTTTGGCAATTGGATGATATGTTGTTGATTATGTGCACAATTTGTTGAATGTTTGAGGTGTCTGGGGAGGGGAGAGTTTCCACGTTTCATTTAGAATATATATTGAATATATATATTAGAGAAAATACACAGGAGAAGCAAGACCAGCAAAAAGAGTACAAACAAGAAGACACCCTGATGAGGAATCTGGACTTTCAGCTTCAGAGCAGATTAAAAGTACTTGTGCCCTATCAAATAAGAGTCTATAGAGAGAGATTTTAAAAGATGTGGGACACAGATTCATTTCAATGGAGCCACCTCTAGCATACTAAAGATCTGCAAGCATATTTAGGATGTAACTTCACTCTTACACAATCAGACACAGTACCTCATCACATAAACCCACAAGTGCAGTGTAGTGGTACCCTTCCCCTTCCCAAGGCAGCCCTGTTTGCCTTGGGTAATCCATCTCTACACACCTGAGTATCTCTGAAGATTTAACCGTTCTTTGGGGCTACTATAAGCTACAGCAACTGCCAAAAGCACCCAGGAAGGTTGTTGCAACAGAGGCTCCTACAGCATCTATACAGCCAGCCATCCTCCCCTGTGCAGGGGGTGGTGTGTGACGATGGGGAGTGGGAAAGGGGAGGGCTCTTCTGTGAGTTACAGCCCTGCCACTGCAGCAGCTCTGTAGCAGCAGTGGGGTGGTGCATGGCTGCCCGAAAGAAAAGTGGGAAACCTGGGCAGAAAAAGACAAGAAAATGCTCAAGCATTGAATGAAAGACACAAGGAGTTGTGGCTTCCCCAAGGAGTTTGCAATGATTAGTGTAAGGAATTAGGACATTGCACATCTTCACTTTGCATTTTGTGTTGATTGCAATGGCCAATGTACACAGCAATAGGCTGACAGGTGAGATCAGTAAAACAGATGCAAAAATAGGTGTGCTTTGAATCATACTTTATCATGCAGTGAAAAGAGCCAGAGAAATCTTTGTTTCCAGTGACTTGTTACGAAGGATTTGAGCAGAGGTCCTCCACAAGAAATATTTCAGAAAGGGAGAAAATTAGGGTGGGGCTCTGTGACATTTCTCTGCCTATCAAAATGTAACTGAGATTGTATCACAAGGCTGGGACCATACAGTGGACAAATCCAAAGGTTTTCAAGCAGAAGGAAGATTAGTCAAACTTGTATTGTCCTTCATAATCCCACATGGAAACTCTCATAACTTTGGAATAATAGAGCTTGACACAGTGTCTCTGCTAGAGCTGCTGCTTATAAAGAATTGTGCTCCTTCCCTGCCACATGTGTAATACTGACAAGACACTTCTTCTTTAATCTGGCATTGGCTTCCCATTCTGACATTCCTCCTTTCCACATTTAAGTGGAATTTCCCTCCCAATAGGAAATCAGTAGCTGGAAAAAGTAATAAAAGAAGAGGATTAGAAAATTTGAATGTATGGAAGAATAAACTCTCCTTGAATCTGACCTCTAACAAAAACTTAGCTTGCAACTGCCTTCACATCCTGTTCTTGCAGAGTAAGTAGGGCATGGATGATAAAATGATGGCCATACGAAGAATGGAAATTCTAGTTCGGAAAAGTGTTTCACATTTTGAAGTTTGACTTTATTTTAAGCTGGATAAAAGCCCAAAAATTCAGATTTCTTCCTAGTAAAATTCCAAAGCATTTTCCAGGCTGTTTGGTTTCAATATAATATACTTTTTAAAATGCTGTTCCGAAAGACAATGAAAACATTACATTTTTTCCATTTTTAAACAGTTCCTATGTACTCTGTTCCCTTTATAAACCATTTTGTTGCAATTGCACATTTCAGAGCAATGTTATTCCATGAAGTTCCCCTAGTGAGATACAAGCAGATCTTCTACCTCTCTTCTCATCATTGCTCTGGATTACCCTGAACTGTAGCTCTCTGCAATTGGGGGGGTGGGGGTGGGGAGAAGAGAGATTAGTTCTTACAATGATTTTAATATGCACTTAAGAAGTGTCTTTTCTTAGTAAAACTCAGTATGGTATTTTGAATAATCAGGCTGGCTGAAACATAAACACATTAATTCATGTTTCTGCCACAAAAAGAAGCTGCTGCCTTGGCAGCCCCAGAGGCAGGAAAATAAGAATCAGAGCTGCCACCGAATGCTCCCAGTGGGGCTGCACTGCATCCATCTCTCAGCCAGAAACAAAGGAGCAAATCCCCGCTGTGAGAGCCCTGGGTGGTGCAGAGGCTTTCAGACCCTCTCCACACCACAGCAGACAGCAGCTCCATAGATACAGAGGTGTGGTGCTGAGCAATGTGCAGCTGGTAGGAATTATTTATGGGCAATTTAGCAAATTAGGCTAACGATTCACATGAATTCGCTCACAGCGGTTGGTGCAGCGGAAGAGCCAGGATGGGGCTTTCCCCGCTGGAGTGGGGAGCCCAGGCCCGCAGCCAGCGAAGCAGGATGGTGCCTTGCGAGGGGCTCCGCTGACCTCGGAGGGCTCACAGGGGCAAGCACAGATACCTGAACACCCCGGTTTGACAAGACTAGCACCTGGGATGATAATACTCTGCTAATACAGTGTTGATGGCTTTCCATTTGCCAGTGGGGTTGGATTCGCAGGTGTTTGGTCATGCACACCTTTGAGATTTGGCTTGTGTCAATGGAAGAATAGGAAACAGATTCATCCCTTAAAGTATTTAAAAATAATAATATATATGTCCATAAAACTGAAATAGCAATATCCCATTTCTATTTTGGATGTGCCTTGCCTTTAGACTGGGAGTGCTCTAAGTGACTAAAGGATGCAGGGTCCAGTGCCGCATCCCAGTGCCTGGGCCGGAGCAGGGATGCCTGCCTGCTCCCGGCAGCACAGCTGGCTGAGGCAAGAGGAGCCAACTGGTGGGTGCAAACCTTTTGTTCCCAACACATTTCCCCACGTTACAATTGTAAGCATGTAATCTACTTAGAGATATCAGTGATCTCATACAGGATTTTAAATGGGCTGGGCTGTAGGAAGACTATGACCCAACAAAGTGTTTACTTTAGCCCGTCTGATGGATTGCACGTCCCTGTGAGGTAATCCAGTTTGAGTAAAATCCAGCTGGCTCAAATCTCTGCTCCACTGATGAATTCAGTTAATATGTAAAATGAGTAAGGTGAGATGGAGTAATGCTAGGAAAAAAAATGAAAAATGGGTTCAACACCAGTGGTAACAGAGTTAGCTAAGTAACACTGGCCTAGTAACAGGTTTTATAATGTTTGAAGAACTCATTAAATAAAGCATTTGCTTTCATCACTTGCTTTTACAAAATTGCCTAAGTAGTTAAAATTTTTCCCCAGGATTTGGGCTTTGGTAGGAAAGGACCTTGTCTTGTCACTGGTCACAGCCTCCTCTGCACAGCTTATAAAATGGATCAAAATTAGGCAGTTTTCAGCATTCATTCTCCAGAGAGAAGCTGAGCAGTGCTAGCTGGAGGTACTGAGGGTGCACAGAAGGAAGCCCAGGTGCCAGTCCCAGCTTTGCTCTGCATGGTCATGTTTGTCCACCCGTCCTAGCAAGTCGTATGGGAGCATTATGCTGTATCCCATACCATCATGCTGTATCCCATACCATCATGCTGCTGTTTGACCCTGAATGATTTGGTATTTCTCACATTAGTCTCCAAATGAAATGTAAGAAGCATTTTGTATCGTTATTTGTCCTGAAGAAAGAGCTATGCTGGGAATAAAGTAATTTTCAAAAATATAAGGTCCGGAGCTTCGGTTTGCAAGCCCATCCCTTTTCAGACCTAGGTTCGCTGCCTCAGACAAATAATTCCACAATATGGCATGCTGATCTGGGAGCTGCCTGAATCTACTGCAGTGAAATCACTGACAATAACAACATACCCAAACTTCCATCCCCACTCCAGGGCTGAGGTGTTTGCTCCGGGATTCATTTTTAAAGCTGCTATCCCTAAAGAAATGAGAACTCTTCTGAGGTAAGGTATCTAATGCAGAACTAATTTTTTAGGCAGGGAGATTTGCTCTTAAGTGGCCTATGGGATGAAATCTAGTCCTTGTCTAGGAAAGTCTGCCCTTCCAACAAAGAATCCAGTAGGAGATTAGAAAAAAAATCTTTTGGTATTCTTATTCTTGAGATTATTGAGTATTTTCCCCTTTGAAAATAAGCAATTTACAAAAAGCATATTAAATGTATACCAATACGTACACACATTGTACTGAATGAGAAACAACAGTATGGTCAGCTGTTACACTTCCTTGACAACTGATGCTTATCTACAGCCACAGTTGCCACAGTCCTTATTCTGTTGGTTCTCCTACCAACTTCCAAAAAGGAAATCCTACAGTTCCTCCCCTCCTGATACTGCAAGCACTGTGGTCAGAAGTGAAGAATAAGCATGTGAGTCAGGTCGCTGATGCCATTATGCAGATATCCAGATGGGCCTGCTGACAGTTCATGGACCCATCAGCAGGAGACTTGACTGAAGCAGGCTGGCCAGAAGCAGAGACAGATGGCCACCTGGGACTGGCACATCCTTACACACAGCTTGTGGGATCCACAGGAAAGTGGAGGCTTCCAGGAAAAAGGAGCTTTATCATTAAGTAGAAGTTACAAGATCTGGCCAATGTGTAAGTGAGAAAGGGTACAGATAGTAATTGTTTTTTGAGAGGTGTACTTTCAAAATTTCCATCTTAGTTATACCAGTTAGTTAGTTGGCAGATCATGATTTTTCTTATTAGTTCAGCTAGCAGAAATGGTGGAAACATCTAAGATTAGTCTGACTGCCAAGAAAGATTGTCTGTTTGGGTTATGGATCACAAAATGATGCAGCAGAACCACATGATGAGGGGTTAACACATGGTTTGATTAGCATGAATCTGTTATATGCTTTCAGGGTAATAATTACCAAGATAGCATTTGCTGAAGGCAAGGCAACCCAGGCCACATGGTTTCTTTCTTACAGAATCCACGCTTATTGCCATTTCCACAAAAATCCACAAACAGTCAAAACCTTATTCTATTTCAGAAAAATATTTGTCTTCAAATAAGAAGAGCTGGCCCTAAGTTATGCCTTGCAAAGCACCTTTTGCAACCCAACCAATCCCAAATCTTCTCAGATTTACAAAAGACATTATTCAAAAACATATTCAATAAAACATGAGGTTTACCACAGAAGAACATGTTAAAAAAAGAATGCTTCTGTAGTCTGATTACTTTAATTAAGGAAGAATCACTAACAATTTCCTTTCTATTAATCTATTAAAAACCAATTTTTTTTTTAAGCATTTTGTGTTACTAGAAATGGTAGAAAGCATCTTTCAACACCAAAGCAGTACATAAATCAAACTCTCACCCTAAATAAAGTAATTGCAGGAGGACATCTGTGTGGGATTTTGGGTACACATCCCTTCCTGGCAAAGGGTGTATCCCCCCTGGCAAAGCAGGGACTTGTTCCCAGGGTCTAGCAACACAGGTCAGAGGTCTGATCCAATTAATACATCTAATAGTCCTTGAATAACTTCTTTAGCCCTTGTAAATGAAGATCTGCTGCTTTCTGCAGCACAGATTCACTGAGGATTGAGATTACTGCATCCTGCTGGTTAGCCTACCTACCTCTGCTGTTACTGGTCTTGCTCCTCACTGAATCCACCTTCCTTCCATCACAGCTCCTGGCACGGTCCTGCTGCTCTCTGCAGAACAAACTAGACAGCATGTAACAGCATCACTAGCTCAACACCCCAGCTTCAGCCTGCCAAACTGTCCTGGTTTCAGCTGGGATAGAGTTAACTGTCTTCCTAGTAGCTGGTACAGTGCTATGTTTTGAGTTCAGTATGAGAAGAATGTTGATAACACTGATGTTTTCAGTTGTTGCTCAGTAGTGTTTAGACTAGAGTCAAGGATTTTTCAGCTTCTCATGCCCAGCCAGGGCACCTGACCCAAACTGGCCAACAGTGTATTCCATACCATGTGATGTCCCATCTAGTTTAGGAACTGGGAAGGGGGGGGCAGGGATTCGCCGCTCGGGGACTGGCTGGGTGTTGGTCGGCGGGTGGTGAGCAATTGCACTGGGCATCATTTGTACATTCCAATCCTTTTATTACTACTGTTGTCATTTTATTAGTGTTGTCATTATCATTATTAGTTTCTCCTTTTCTGTTCTATTAAACTGTTCTTATCTCAACCCAGGAGTTTTACTTCTTTTCCCGATTTTCTCCCCCATCCCACTGGATGGGGGGGAGTGAGTGAGCGGCTGCGTGGTGCTTAGTTGCTGGCTGGGGTTAAACCGTGACACAAACCCACCTGGCAGTGGAAGGTGTGATTAAAATGAAGTCATCACTCTCCACATCCTGCCTCACTTTTCTCCTTAAACTGACTCTGTACTAAAGCTGATAAAATATTGACAGACATTAGAAAGCTGGCATGCAGAGTCCTGCCAGTTTATTGTTCAGTCTTATATGATTCTGTATGTCTACACGACAAAAATGAAGATACAACTGTGATATATGGTAAACCTGTGCTGTCTCCATCAAGTCACAGTAAAGTCACAGTGATGAGTGCTTTAGCTACTGATAGCAGCGTGTGCACCTGGGGCTGAAGGGCTATTTCTACTTTGGGCACTAGTATATGTTGAAATGTGCCACCACATCTCCACTGCCTTGGTTACCCACAAGAATGGGCTCAAACTTGAACAGGCCATAATCACATCTGTTGTCTACTATGCCTTGTACCTCTTCCAAATGTTGGAGCTACTTATTTCATATAATTTGAGAGGAGGAAAAAGATCTTCAGCCCTTTATTATAGGTCTGTTCAGTGCCATGGACAAGGCTGGAGTATCCTGGCACTGCTGCAATAGGAGCAAAGAGGGATTAATTAAGAGGCTCAGAACATGGTCATGAACAAAACAGCAGCATGGGTTTGGAAACACTGTCAATAAGCAAGTCACAAACAACCAAAAAACCCCTTTTCCTTCTGCGAGGCATCTATTTTGTTTTATTTACATCTCAAACATACCAGGGTCTTGGATTTGCTATACAGGATGCTTCCCCTTGGCAGGTGAGCTGAGAAGGCTATGTTTTCAATTTAATGGTCATGGGAGTGAGGGTAGTAGGGGTCTTCACTTGTCTACTCACTCTCCTTTATGGTTTGTGTTTTAAGGAGAAACGGATGTAGATCAAAATACAACTGAGGCGATTGTCCCAAGCTCTACTAGTCTACAGAGATGAGGTGAGAAAGACTAAACAGGACAGCCACCGTGCATACCATGAGAGTCTACGTATCACCACATTTTTTTCCGCTTTCAGCATTCACATGTTGTACTACAGGTTCCACACTAAGAATTTTAGCAAGGTGATTTAGGATGTCGTAATGGTAGAAAATAAATACGTAAGATGTATGTGAATGCAACCCAAAATACAGATCATATTTTTACTACAATACAGATAAAACAGGTTTGAAGTTCAAATTTTACAGCCCTCAAGCCTAGTTTTTTGTACTAGGAGCACAGAAATAAATACCTGTGAAGACTCTGATTTGGAAACAGTCCTCATAACAATTCCTGTTAATTGGACATCGGGTTGCTAGTAATAATATGAAATGCCAAAAAAAATTATGAGCAGGGACCCAAGAAGCCTGAAATGAATAAATCTCTTCTACATAGTAACTAAATCCTTGAGGTATCTTTGCCAAGATATAGTCTATTGTAAAATTTTACTGCTTTGCCCACTAATAAGTTTTTAATGCCTTAAGAGTGAGAATCATGCTACTTACCTATGAAGTTATTTATTATACTGCATAATAATTCTTAGCGTTATGGAAAATGTTTATGTGCATCTGGTAAGACTTTCATTTATTGCAATACTTGATAAAATTTTTCAAGATACAATGTAACTCAGCTACTTCAATATGAATATGAGAAAAAGTTCTTTATAGTGCTTTACAGATTTGAAAGACTTCAGAAGAAAACTTGGAGTTTGAAGAAGTTAACATAAAGAAGAGAAAAAAATCAGAAGTAGTGTATATCATTAACTATAAGAATTCTATCATTTAACAAATGAACATTACAAAAATATTAAAAAATTGATCTGAAATCCAATAAAACTAATACCAAAGCCATATCATTAGTTCATTATGATGAAAATGACTGGCATCCTCAGTAGATTCACATTCAGCCAGGCGTTACCACCACGCTGGGTCACTTCCCTTTAGTAACAGCCTTGCTACTCTCTTCACCAGTTAATTATGCAGACAGGTCCTCAGCCTCACCAAAAAAATGCCTCACATCTTCCATAATGTTTCTGCAGAAGAAGCCAAGTCTTTCATATCTAAAGGTAGGCATTTTGTTTGTAAAAGCACTGTTTATTTTCTGTCCTAGTTCTGGGTAACTTTTGACCTACGACACCAAATACACCATCATTTTTTGTATAGAAAGAAGTGTTAAGTCTTTTTTTACCTCCTCAACCCTATTTACTAAATCTTAATGAATAATGGTCTGTTTAGTAAAAAATTTGTGTTCATGTGTGTGACTAACTTGGCTGAAAGCATCCATATAGTACTCTTACTAAAAATACTAAAAGATTTAGCTAATTGTAGAGTTGGCTTGAGATCCAGAACTCAAAAATTAGTCATAGATTTATGAAAACACTTCACCACCCTTGGGGAAAACACAGAAAAAGCACATGATCATCATTAAAAAGATTTTCTATCCCTGCCCTTTTCCTACACAAGACTACATTGTTTTAAGTGTCAGGACTAGTCTTCCTAGTTCCTACACCTTGTATTTTTTCCTGAATATCATTCATTATTTTCCTTGTGACTATCTCTCTGGGACTGACAGCTCCTGTTCTTGTTTTGTCCATCATTCCTGTGCACATTATATCCACAGCAGTTCTTCGGTTTATGACCTTCAGTTATGACCTTACAGGCAGCCTCAAGTCAGCTTCAGTCCCCAAGCTATTAACTTTTTAAAATACGTGCTTACATGTTAAATCCCTCAAAACCTTCTGAATATTTGACTGCAGAAAATTCAGAGAAGAGTAGTAGCAATACAGCTAGCTGCTGCTTCCAGCTGCAAGGGCTGCCCCTTACAAAAGTTGCCCCTTTTACTTGTGAACACGACTTTTTGCTGCTGGTCACAGAACTACAGCCCAAGCTGGGGCGAGGAAGCCCTGGCAGAGCTGTCTGCACCACCTATCACATCAGGGGAGATGTGGCTTCTCTTCATTCCCCCTTAAAGGACCTCATGTTTACAACAATGACTTCCTCAACACTGTGAGGTTGAAAATGGTGGCTGCAGCGAGCCATTCTGTCACAAGGAGAGAGAGGGAGAAAAAAATCCACAGATCTTATAGCTAACTCCAATTTAAAAAAAAAAACCAAAACCATACAGTATTTGGATGTACCTAGTTTTTCATAAACGCAACAAAATTGGGTATTTCCCCACTTAAGCATCTAACAGGCTTATGCATAAGGCAGCAGTACCTCTATATGTGTCAAACAGGTTAAAAAAGTTGTAGACTTATTTTCTTGAGAATGTCTTCTGTAGGGAATAACAATAAGGACGTCTTTTCACATCCTTCTCTATTCACAGCATCACAGAGCAGCTAAGACTAAAAGGCACCTCTGGCAATTGTCTACTCCAACCCCTTGCTCAAAGCAGGCTTACGCAGAGCAGGCTGCCCAGGGCCCCACAATGTCTCTGGGCAACTTGTTACAGTGTTTGACCACCTTCAGATTAAAACGGCTATTTTTCTGTGTTTAAATGGAACTTTCTGTATTTCAGCCCATTGCCTCTCATCCTTTCACTGGGCACTACTGAGAAGAGCCTGGCTCCATCTTCTCTACTCCCCCATCAAGCTTTTATACACATTGATAAAATCCCTCTTGAGCCTTCTCTTCTCCAGACTGAAGAGCTCCAGCTCTGTCAGCCTTGCCTTGTACCTCAGATGCTCTAATTCCTTAATCATCTTCATGGCCCTTCGCTGGACTTGCTCTTGTAGGTCCATGCTTTTCTTGTGCTCAGGAGCCCTAGACTGGACACAGCACTCCAGATGTGACCTCCTACCATACTCTGGCCTACAGCAACTTTTCATATACAATTCCAGGTCTCATGAAGAAGTAGGTCTGAATGGAAGGATACAGCTTTTATGTTATTAAACTGATTTTAAGTATCAGAGCTGCAGAAACAAACCACATAAGCCCTAGGGCATCATTAGAAGATGAGTCAAAGGCTATGCCTATCTGCCAAATACAAGAGGACCAGGAGTGAGTCTGAGCACTGGCGGCGTGATTGTCTACGCTGATTAACTGCTGGCTCACATGCTGGCTCTGCTCAGGACTCCTCCAGCCAGCTCCCTCCAAAGCAGTACTTGGACACAAGTAGGGACATAGCTGACTGCAAGGACAAGTCCCAAAAGACAAGTCAAGTAAAATGGTACTTCAGAGATACCAAACAATTGTGTTGGCTCTTCAGCAGGGGACTCTCAGGTTCAAGTACCATTGGCCGCACAACTGGGATATTTGTTCACCTCCAGTCTTTGCCAATTTCAACTTGGAAGCAGAGGGGGAAACTCAAAACCAACCAAAACAATGCTACTAATCTGATAGGGGCTGTCATCACACCTGAGAGGGAAGGAGTAAAGAAGTTTGTTCTGAGTTTAGCCTAGACATGATTTGCATGACTCACACCTAATTTCTTACCACCTACTGAAGGAGATTCAATTTTAATTATTTACTGATTATTAATTGCTGTTTTATAACTGAATATGTTTGTTCTCAAAGGAAATTAGAAATGGCCAGAGTCATCATTATTCATTTTTATATGCCTGTGCATTTACCCAGCCGTCAAGGGTAAAATGATCTAGACACAAACCACTAGCTATTTTTAGAACAATGTGTCTTAAGAACGTAAAAGTGGCCTGGCATATAGCTTTTAAAAGATCCTTCACCCAGCTCTTGATTTTTTCAAGATATTGTTTAATACTGAGGGGCTGGAATCAAAATAATGCTACTGTAACTCCAGCCACAAGAGACAATATTTGCAAATTCCATTTTCTAAATATGTTTTCAGATAGTAGATCAGTTCTAGTTATCACATCCCACACCCCAAAGAAAACCATTGCTTTCTACATTTAGAAGGACTGGAAGAAATGTTAACAGCATCAAGACTCTGCAAAAGCAGCAGGTGTGAACTACATTAAATAGGAAGCATTCTGGTAAGCATGAATTTTGGTGGGGAAGGGAAGAGAGAAAGGGAGAGAAAACCTTCTTCTGATACCTGCAGGGAAGGAGGTGATATTTTCATAACTAGAAAACACACGTTCACAGAACTGGCGTTTCTTTTAAGCCAACTGCTGATGAGTCAGCAATTGAAGGCTCAAGTTTCAAACACTACCAGTGTCAGCAAGCTCCTCATCCGAAGAAGCAGTGCTTTTGAATCCTCAAAGAATCAGAATACAGATACTACACAGAGATACTTTTTGGTGGCATTTCAAAAAAAGTTTGGATCTCACTGTGGTGTAAATGCATCTTCCATATAGTGAAAACAGGAGGAGCAGTGCTGCAGATTCACAACATGATGGTTCTCAAGATAACAAGTATGTTCTAAGTAGAGATCTTCATTAATAAACAGCATTTCTACACCTATAGAAGCAACTATTTACCACCCCAGCAGCCAGTGGATTGACTGAATCCATTTTCTTTCTGTATTGCACCTCCTCCCTTTCACAGGAGACAGCAGGACACCATTCAGGCTTGCAGTATTTCTCTTTCCTTTTTCCTTGTTTGCATTCCTGAACATAACTGCAAGCTCTTGCTTTAAGTATGTGCAATCCAAGGAGCAGTCACTAAGGACACATCATTATCATGCTGTGGACTGGCAGTCAAAAGAATTCGCACATCAGATAACTCTCTCAAAACCATGGCACTTCAATCATCTCCAGTGAAAAAGCCATGAAGAGGAGGAGGCTTGGGCATCCTTCCAGCAAAGTGAAAGGTCACTCTTTGAGACTGTGCCCATTGCATCACTTGGGCATCAAGGACTAAAAATGTGCGTGGGTCAGGATATCAGAAGTTTAGTTTGCATTCAGGAGGCAAATGCCTGAATTGTTTGCATTCATAAGCAACAGTATTTTAGAAATGGCCTAAAACCCAGGAAAACAGTCAGGCCAGGATATGAAGATGGGTGCTGCATGGTGTTACAAATGAGCAGTCATGTAGTTCTGGGAGCTGAGCAAACGTTCACTTTTGCAGTGAGACTGCACTAAAACTACCCAGCCAGTAGAAGGGCTCTGATGATTTTATTTGAAGCAGGATACAGACACCCCCAACCAGCACATTTACAAAACTTAAGAAAACAAGTGGAGACTCTGAAGAGCAGCAAATGCCAAGGAAATGGAGAATTTGAAGCAAATTCCTATGAACCAGCAATGAAGAACAAGGTTTAGGAAACAGCAATAGGAAATGAAAATTAAAAACAAAGGGGTACAGTGAAGGTGAAGAAAGTTTGCAAGAATGAGAGCTGAAATCCTGCCTTTCCTGCAGGCCAGAGGACTTAGGTCATTGGCTTCAGCTGAGCCAAGGAGTTCACTGAAGGAACACTGGAGCTGTTAGGAGTCCAGGCAAGATTACTTGGTGGAAGATTTGAGGTAAAACTGAAAGACTTAGTGTGTTAAAAGCCCTGAGGAGAGCAAAAGCATTTTGAGTTGGAGCAAAGTTCAGCTGTGCTGAGGTTTTTAGGACTAAGAATACAAAAAACTATTACTGGCTTCGTCTCTAAATAATCTGCTGTCCTGCTAACACACTACAGGGAGCTGAGGAAGAAGGCCCCTGGAGCCTTTTGTTTTGCTGAGATCTACATGCAACCAGTGTACACTAACATATTTCTACCTAGAATAAATACTTGGGAAAGGCTGTGATTTCAGAATATTTCTGAAGAGCAGGTTAGTGGTTGTGTCAGTGAGAAACAGCTTGGAAAACACCATAACTCTGGGAAACGGAGCAGTTATGCCTGAGTGGCTGGCTATGCACTGCTTTGGCACATTTAGGCAAGCAGTTATGCAGAGGTGAACCAGGGGATTAGACTAAGGGGAAGACTGATGTACGCCATCACGAGTATCACCACTGACACTGCTGAAGGACCTGAGCATTGCAAACAGGAGTGGCTAATGCACTTGATTCCTCGATGATGAAGAGCACTGGCACATTTTTGAATAGTCACCAACCTGCAGAGGAAGGAGAGAAATTTCAGAAGAATTTTATACCAAGTTATAAATGTGTTTCATAGATTTATGTACAACAACAAAAATGAAACAAAATCACTGCAAAGCCTGGGTGACTTGGCAGCCTTGAAAAGTTTCTCCTGTGAGAATTTTAGACCTTTTCTTTCAGTATGAAACATGAGTTCTGCTGAATCTTTGGCCATTTATTTGCTAAACCACTTTCCCCAGAAAAGAGTAGGGAATTTAGCTATATTCTGCAAATCAGTCATCATGGATTTTGAAAATATTTTTTTTCCTTTTCCTTTTCTTCCCTGTTAGGAAGGAGGAAATGCTAATATAACAATCTACTTGGGTGTATGTGGAGTGAGTAGGATAACATCAGAAGAAAGAACTTGATCATTCATCATGTTTCTACACTCCTAAAAAAACTCAAAACAAGCAAAAAGGTCAATAACTTATAACAAGATGCCAGTGATAAATGTAAGCTTGAGCTAAGCAATAGGAAGATCTGACCAGAAAAAGAGGGGTGTCCAAAGCATTACATTGACATAATAAGAACAAAATAATAATAAGAACAACAACAG
The DNA here is from genome assembly GCF_947461875.1 of Haliaeetus albicilla. Taxonomy (NCBI): domain Eukaryota; kingdom Metazoa; phylum Chordata; class Aves; order Accipitriformes; family Accipitridae; genus Haliaeetus; species Haliaeetus albicilla. The sequence goes on from NC_091516.1 coordinate 6,399,288, forward strand.
AAAAAACTCCCTGTGATAACATAGATTTACCAGATACGCATTATGGGTTTTGTTAGATTCACATACCATTTGTGATACAGATGATCTCAGTTTCTGCTTCATAGATTTTATGACATAGTGTAAGTATGTACTAACTCTTGTGCTACTTATCAGACATAAATTACATTCATTCTTAGTCCTTTTGTAATTCTCATGTCAGAAATTTACAACAGATTATTTTCCACTCTACTTTATTGATCACAGTATCTCTGCTGCATTATGGAAAATTAATTCATTTTATGAAGTTACTGTGGTTTGGCTAAGACAGAGAAAGTGGGTTTATGGCATCTATAAAACATTTTCTTCTCTATTTAATGAAAAGATTTACTGGAATTTGCACTGAAAGAAAAATGTGCCAAGCTAGAAGATAGATAGTTGGCATAGTGCTCTATACATACATTGATGCAGGAAGGCTGATCCTTTTAGAAGGGTGTAGCTCCAATAACAGGAAAAAAAAGAAAGAAAAAAAGTATCCTTTGAAGATATCTCAGAGATTTAACTTAAAAGAGTCTGCTACAAACCTTTCCATGTTTGACAGGACTAAAAATAGCATTTTGCTTTTTTTATCTGCCTGTACTCCACTTTTTCTTCCCAGAGCCTCCTCCAGGCAGACTGTTGTCAGAGCAGCCAGTACAGCAGTACCCACAAGTGGTACCTTGCTGGGCAGCAGTGGTGGAGGCCAAGAGCTGCAGCCAGGCTGGGAGTCGGGACAGACTTAACTGGGACAGGGGTTGGAAGACAGCTTGGGGGAGAAGGGAGCTGGACGGTGCAGCTTTACCTCTGGGGTGGGAGAGATTGCAAAATGGGAGTCTGTAGGATCTGGGGACTAAGGGTCTGGGTCAAGTGAGAGAGTTAACCAAATGGCCTGAACAGCTCACGCTGAACCCGGGTTGGGGGTAGGGATAGGCACATTGGAGCACTGTTCTTCTGTCTCTCTTCACTGTCTTCTTTCTAGCTCTTGGAAGCATACCAACCTCAAAAAAGAGAATTTCTGGTTTCTCTCTGACTTGCAAGTGTTACTAGTTAATATTAATATAAAACCATTGGAAGACTCAGAGTGTTATATGAAGTTATTGCAGACCCAATACCTAAATATAATTAGAGTAACACCACTGATGTAGAGACAACTTGGCTCCAAAAGCACTCAAAACTGCGTATTAAAGTAAGACAGGTTTTTAAAACCAGGATGAGTAGCCAAAAACAAGTATCCCCACCACCACCCTCCTTCTTCCCACCCATGGTGACCTTGCAATGTCCATCCTTTTTTCTTCTGGCTCTTGCTCTAATAACTTCCAGCAGCTTGCTGGCTTTCTAATAAACTGTACAGAGTCTCTCCTAGGTCTTTGAGGAGGTCTGCGTGTTCCGTAGGCATCTCGGAGGCTTGGCTCTCGCTTGCTCTTTGACACAAACAGGCCTCTGCAACTGCTGCGATGCATCCTGGCCTCCCCCGGTTCTCCTTCCCCCCAGCTGAGCATGCTCAGGTCTCAGAGCAGACACCGCTTCCTCCCCATGATTTTATCTGATTCGTGGAGCCAAAGCAGGGCAAATGCAACAGCCAGATGCCAAGCTGCTCAGCCGCACTCTTTTAATGAAAGCTACCACACATTACACACACAATAAGCTGTGAACACACAAAACCAGTTACTATGTTTAAATTTATTGTGTTTACCCTGAAGTGTGGTGTATATCCAGTATACTAAAGACCCAAGGGAATTATATGGCTGAAACTAAGCAACCACTACAGCAAACTCAAACCAAGCCAAAAAAACAGGCACCCACGTACACTCAGAGAATTTTTCTTCAAAAAATGGCCATGCCATATCTGATTTCTTGGTCAAAAACCCTCAAAGAAAGATGCTTGTACAAGCATCTGGGGAACTAAAATCCTTACTGAAAACTAAGGACTCAAGACAGACATTAGACCCGTTATGACCTCCCTGATCTTCCCTCCCTGCTGTACAGGGGTTAACAGCTCTTCACTCCCCGTGTTGCCCAGGATGCAACTGCACATTTATCTACGCAGTTAATGTAACAAGCAGTCCTGTAGAGTGTGCATTTAGCCTGGATTTATATATAACTCAAAAGCCCTTCCTCGTCCTTCCTGGGCATTTGAGGCTACGGGTCTGCGAGCAGCAGAGATGATCCAACAGGTTGCCACTGTAAGGGAAGAGCTTGCTTCACCCTTCCTGCTCCTAGCCTGGGGCTCTGGCACTCCTCAGACCCTTCCGTAAACTGATTAAACCAAGCTGAGGGTTTGGGTTTTTTAATTGTTGAATTTAATTGCCTGGGGAGAAGTCGGCACAAAGTAATAGGAGAGAAAGAGCGGTGCTTTTTGGACCGGTGAGGTGTTGGGTTGCCTTATCCCACTTCACAGTAGGTTACCGTTACCCTCTTGACCAGACGGAGGGTAGTGTCTCTCTGCACAGACTTCAGAGGAGAGGTGAGGGTGATCAATGTGCTGTATAAGGCACCATCAAGGCAAGTGGTGAAATCCTCAGATCAAGAGCAAAGTACGCAGAAGGTGCTCCTCAGACAAACATGTTGGAAACACACAAAAATTCTGTGGTATGCGAGAGGTCAAACCACACGAGCTCATGGTCCCTTCTGGCCCTTTAATGGTCCCTTCCAGCCTTCTAAAAATGTAAGAAAACAGGATAAATAAGTAAATAACTTGAAAACAGCCCATTGCTAGGCTTCAGGATTTCAGTTTGGACTTAAATCTAATTTTAAAGTATCCCTCCTCTCCTTGCCAAGTCTTTTAGACCTGAAAACACGGAAAAATTGATCCAGAAGTATGGGCTTCTAGAAAAAGAAAAAGAAGCCTTTACTCATAGATTTAAACGAGACAAACTGGCAAGTACCTTAAAGTATGTTTCAGTCAGAAGTTGCTGTACTAGCACTGCTTTTTTCTTCCCCTCCATCCTAAACAGCTATTGGAAACCTTTTGAGTTTAGATATTGCATCAACAGTGGGTAAATAGAGCAGCTCTTTGGTCTTGGCATGGGACCAGGATGAGGTCAGATTTGCTGCAATAACAAAAACTGACAGAATTTAGAAAATGATTTAACAGTGGCACTGTATAGCTGCTGACACTGGCTGACTGCATGCAAAGGCAGCTGTACCGTAAGAGTCAGGGCATTTATTTTCTTGCTCTTTGGCATTCTCTTTCTTCAAGTCTTTATGCACCACCATTTCTATGGGAGATTATTTCAGAACAAACGCTCTGGGCTGGAACTAACCACATGACTGAAGTTGCTTCATTCAGGACTTAACTGAAAAATACTTTCTACTGTAAGGGATGATGTGAAATTAGACTTCAAATTGTCTTCTACCCAGATACACTCTGTGAAAAGAATTCTTCAGTGCTGAGCCCTTGCCTTCATTTTTCTCTGGGTGGTACTGCTTTAGCTACTTTCCAAGGTCCAGATCTAAATACACTGTTCACAGTTTCAGCAGAAACTCCCACGGTGGCTAGGAAAGAAGTCACTTGCACCCCCCTATCTCTGCTGGCCTAACAGGCAAGGACAGTGCTGACACTGCACTTTGCACTTCCTAGCAGTCTTGTGATTTCAGCTTTATTTTTTCCTTTCTCTTTTTTTTAATTGTTTGGGATGCTTCAATCCCTCCCAACTCCCCATTTCTTAGGAGCCAAGATGAACATACTGTCAGTAGGTATGTACGGGCCTCCAGATGTTTTCAATCGATGTCCTAGCACAGAATTGAGCCTTGAAGCTGAGAGCAGGCAGAACAGCGTGAGTCACTGTAAAAGGACAGGAGCACGAGGGCAGTTTAAAATAGTTTCTTTCTCCCAAGAGTGGTTCTTTCCCGAGGCCAGCTGCTGCTTCAACCTGAAAAAGGCTGCGAGCAGCTCTATTTTGATTTGGGCTCTGTGTCTTCATACTCCATATTTATTTGCTGCTCCTCTCTCTCCCCAGCTCTACATTTCACAGCCCTTTTCCTGGGTTTTCCCTTTTCCTCCATTCTTTCTTTCCTTATAGACCTATGCTGTGGCAGTGAGAGTGCTTGTATGCCTGGAGATCTGTCCCAGCTGCGTCCAAAGCCTGTACCTGGTTGAGGTGCAGGTGTGCTCTCTCTCTTCCTCCAGAAGGGACCTATGCCATGGTCTCTCAGGTGAACCCATGTAGGCTCCAGCACGATGAGGACTGTGAGGCATGCTCTATGGACCTAAGGTCCTTGCTGGCCAGAATGTTTGCTGATTGCAGAAGGAAGAGGCTTTCATATGAATCATTGTGACTCTTTGTTCTGAAGTCATTTTCTGTAGAAGCAATGGTTGGTAGTCTGGCTGTGCTCAAGTTAAATGTTACATTTACCTCTTTAATTAATTGGACATAACTGAAAAAAAAATCTGCTGTAAACAAGGTTGAGAAACAGCACCTTCAAGTTTGTTACTGTGTTTATGGAAGTCAGTGAAGCATACAGTGGCAAAATAATAACTGAGTTTGCTCTGTACATGATTTCCTTATTCTGGATTACATCAACTCTTGCCCACATACAATTAACGAACCTGACACACCACAGCTAATGTGCTGCCAAATGCTGAACCCACCCAGACTCAGATATGTGTGCTCTACCCAGGCCACTCCCAATTTTGTGTACATGGCTTTTCACGCTGGTTTAGCTTCAAAAGGTTCAAACTGCAGTGCTATCAGTATGAGTGCTTCCCATGCTGGCTGGGGTAAAACCAGCTTAGTCTGCAATACACTTGGCTCAAACCCAGAAAGGTTTTTTAGGAATCACACTGTAAACCGTGGCATACGGGCTAGCTTTCAGCAAAAAGCAGGGCTACAGCAAAGTGAAGGTCTTTGGAGAAGCAGAGGCTGTCAATCCAGGATGCTAAAACAGGTAGCTCCTTACCGCTCTGTCTGGTAACTAGCTAAAACCTAGGCAGAGCAAAGACTTGAGGCAGAGAGAGGAGACAGTGCCTGGAGTCTTTAATCACAGAGGCACCAAGCACAAAGCTGTGCCCTGTCTGTGGGGCTGGCGACGTGAAACGTCTGCCCACATGTGTTGCTGTCTTTTGGCCGAGCGAGCGAAGGCTGGACACGCTCCCTTTCCGCCTGCCTGCCCCACTGCCTGGAGCATGGTCCTGCCAGCCTCCCGGGAACGGCTCAGGCAGCAGGGCCTCGGACACCCCGACTTTCCTGAAAATCAAGAATGCTAACAGGGAAAATGGAAGACACATGTTTTCCCATGTGGCATCTGTTTCACAGCATTGAGCACCCCTGCAACTGTCTGTAGATCAAGCAACTGGTTCATGACTCCTGATGATGCATTGCAGTGTAGCAGTGCTCTGCTCATTCTTCCCAGGGTTTGGCCTTAATGTCTGACACCCTAATAACTTCTTGCTCCCCTCACACACACCCCCTGCCACAGGAATGTGAATGCACATAACCCTGGGCATGGGAGAGCCTGGGGACCCCTAGGGGCAACTGTGGTCTGTGACACAGACTGTGTGGGACCCCAGTATGGGGAATGAAAGGATGGGGTGTAGACTGAGCCCTGATGTGGGGGAAATGTGCTGTGGAGGATCTGGGGAGACTTCTGCCAGCAGGAGAGAGGAAGCGAGAGGAAAGCGTAGGGCTGCACACAGGAGAGGGGAGAGCCAAAGCAGCAGTAATATGCTCTGCCTCTTCCCAATTTAATCTCAGATGCCGATGTGAGACTTCTCCCTGTGCCAGCTTAAATCTGTTGTTCAGTTGCTCCGTGCTTATTCAGCCAAATATTCAAGCATGCAGTTAACTTTCAGGCACATGATTCAGTCCCCAGGACTCCAGTGGGACTAAATCATGTGCTTAATTTTTAATTTGTTCTGAAGAGCTTTGTTGAACAGGAAGGGGACCTCCTGTGTACTTGAAGTTAAGCGTTGGAGGGCTTGGCTGAGTCAGGGCTAGCTCCGGACTTAGTCCAGCAAAATCAGTACCTCCAGAGTCACTAAAACAGAGAGAAGGGAGAGAAGAACCAGGCCCACTCTTTTTATGGATCTTTTCCTCTTGGCTGATTCTGTTAATGCCAGCAAAAGTTGGGATACTTCAAAAAAACAAAGCCATACTACAAACATTATTTATGGGATAACAGAACCAGGACAGGAGACTACCATTAAGCAACTTCTTATCTTAAAAGACACTGCATAAAAAGGCAGACTATGATATTGACCCTGGATTTCTTCTCCCATCACTTCAAAATTGTTATAAATGCTGACATGAGAGGTGCTGCTCCATGATGGCAGGGAAAGCAGAATTAGGACTAATCTTTACGATCATCTGCTTTGAGCAATTCATGTTGTTGATCACATGAGCATCCAAACATTTACGTTTTATTTATAAATAAGCCAAGCCTTTTCCAATTCACTTCCTGGTAAAAAGGCAGCATTCAAGCCACAGAAATCCTTTGTGTCATGTGCAGTGCTCATTATTCTGGGAAATCTTGACTGATGCCTATTGTATACTGAACGCTTTGTTTCAAGCTTGCAGAGGTCGTCCTGGGATGCTTCCTCACAACGTTACCGTGGCTGTGTTTAACAAGCACTTAAAACCCAGAGCGTGTATTTGTAGCAAAAATGAGAAAAAGTGGCTGTATGTCAAGTGCTATTGAAAATCACAGCCTGCCCCAATGCTGGGGCAAGGGAATTTCTGCAATTATCAGCAGGAAACTTCTGGAAGCCTGAAATAATAAGAGGAATAATAGAAATCTAAGCATGCTTTAGGAATGTAAATACTTTTCCATTCCAGTATTGGGTATCTGTAAATAGTTTAATTTCAGAGATTTTTTTTTTTTACAAGTTCCAGAAATATGACTATATGTACTTCAGAGTTGCTGGCAAGCAGTAGTCAAATACCTCTTGCTCTGGTGTGATGCAAAATTCTGCCTGTTTACATAAATTGCAAGGTTATTACTGTGAAAGCCAAGCCAGTCAGCCTGAGAAAATCCCAGTTAGCAGCCCTTGTGACATTAATTTTATGCTCCTTAAGAACAGGAAATACGGTGGTGTTTTCTAGAGGCTGAGTTTTATACAGACCCACTGTGTGCATCACCCACAGCAGTACAGTCCATGAAAATTTCTGATCCTCATTCTAGCATTCACCCACCAGTCAGCTTTCTCAGGAAATCATTGAGCGCTGGGTACGTCTTTTTGCTCTGTCTTCAGACAATATGCTCACTGTGATGCACTCTAAGCAAAAGTTTCAGTATCCTTTCCTCTTTCACGGGTGTCTAGGAATCTCACTGTATAATTTGCTGGCATACCCCCTTATCAGGTTCAGAAGTAAACATCACATGACTATGTGTGATAATTACTGTGCCTGCTGCCTTTTATAGACTTATTTTAACAGCAGGAATTGCATCATTTGTAAAAACAAGTCACTTTTCCCCCCTCTCAGAACTCCTATTAAAAGTTCAATGATTTAGAGTCCACCACCTCTACTTTCACAATTTCTACAAATGCATTAACACTAAATTTTATAATGTGTTGCACAGGAAAATTATAGGACTATTTCTAGACTGAACAATGGAAACATTCAGTTGTCACAGAATAGCAGTGTGATGCTGACATTAATTTCCAATAGCCAAGGTTGCACCCTTCTTGAGATGAAATGGAGGGATGCTTGCAGCTGTAACCCCTGAAGCTTCAGCTGTGAGAGATGCAGCATTAGACTGTCTTCATTCTGGCCTCAATTACTTGAATAGCATGTCTGGTGTAAATAATTTTGGATCATTTGGTTCCTGGAGATGTCACATCACGGAAAAACTGCCAGCAGACTAATCTCTGCCAGTACTTCCCTCCCCCCCCACCCCCAATCAAGTGGCCTTACATACAGTACTGCAAAGGTAACATGCAATGAAGAGTGCTCGTTGCCTACTAGATAAATCCAAGCTTGTCAATAACTGGATTCAGACTCTACTATCCCTGCCTCCCATTCCTGTTGCATAGTAGACCCAGAGGTAGGCAGGACCATTTGGGGCAAAACAACCTGCAGGAAGAAGAGTCAAACAAAGCAAACTTTACCAAATCCCCTTGGGTAGCATAAGGGTATGTAGAAGATGAGAGCATCTGCTTCATTAAGGTCATCCAAGTAAGGACCTTTTCAATGTAAGCTTGATAATACATAAAGCAGGGAGTGCTAAACAGAGATACAAACCCAATAGATGAGGGATGGCGGAGATAATGCCAAAGACCAAAGGTCTCCAGTCACTGACTGATGGGCCATTAAGAAACTCTGGCACAGCTTTGAAGAGGGACAACCTGGAGTTTGTAATGGATAAGAGGGGGAAAACAGGACGAACAGGAGGATTTGTGATATTTGAGATGGTCCTGTGGGACTGCAAAATTTATTAAGGAATGTTTATGGGAAGGGAATGGGGGAAGAAGGCAATGGGGACTGGACAGAAAGGGGTACTGAGGGGCTGGTCACGTGTAAAAGGGGGCTGCCAGTGTGCTTGTCTGAGCCCTGCTCCCGACCCCGCAGCCTCTCCTGCCTTCCGATTTAATCCTTTCCTACCTCTCTCTCTCCGTAATCTCACCCTCTATCCCCTGTGTGCATGAGGGCTGCAAGGACGAGGTGCCAGCGACCAGGGGGACTGGCAGGAGGGGGTTTGGTGCCAGCCACTGGAGCCACGGCAGGGGTGGAGGTGTCCCAGGTGGTGACAGACACAGAGCGGAGCGAGTGAGGGTCCTGCTGCCAGCCGGAGAGCATGCATGCCCTTGTGAATCCAGAGAGTGTCGTGTCTGTGTGTCTGTGTGCCTGTGTCTGTGTGTGCAGTTGAATTTTCACTGCCGATGCTTGGCCCTGCACTGGAGCCCACAGTTGGGGTGTCACTGTTAGGTGTAAGGCCTGACTGAGGTCCTCATCCTCTCCATCTGGGGACCACTCTGGAACTTCCAGTCACGTCAGCTTTAGCAAACCATCCACCTCAACATCTTGCCAACATACCCAAGCTCCTCGAGCCTGGTTTCATTCCGTCTTGCCCCTCTTCATTGCTGTGGTTTTTGCTTTTCCAGTGAGATTCATGCACTGATCATACCATTCTGCAGTGCACCGAGCAGATGCTCACATTTCTTCTTCTCTTGGTGTCGTGGCTACGTGAAGCAAAAAGCACTGAGTGTTTTCCAAAACATTTCTTTGGGATTTAAATTCCACCACTGAAGAAATTAATATAAGCCATTGCTACAAAGTCTTGTGCTTTCCAAAAAGCATTCTGCAAGGATAGAGTATTGGGTAACAAGCAGCAGTAAACTTATGTGGAGGGTGTTTAGTTTCCTCCTGGACTAACTTTACAGTTGCTGCGTATTTTGGAGAATTACTAAAACATACACTATAAAGAGAGACTGATGGAATGTAGTTTGATTTATTGTATTTAGCTGTATATATTTTTGTCTCTAGAACAGAGTTGTCTGTCTCTAAACAGTTGTCTGTTTTGTAAAAAACATCTTTTGCTCTGCAAGATCTATGCTCACACTTCATATGACACTTCATATTGACCATCTTTCTACTAAAACTTTATATTTTTACTGACTGAATTTTTACACTGACAGTGTAAGAATGAGGTAAGGAGTTGGTTTAACTGTGACAGCTATTATCAGAATGAAATCAATGGTGCAGAAATAATGGTTACTAACATAATGCATAGCTGGTGCTTGCATCCTAACTTTCTTTTTAATGGCATACCAGAACACAGCTTCAAATTTGGATGCACTTCAGTTACAGAATTAATATTCTTATTCTCTCTGAAGAACTACAGGCCTGCCCCTCCAAGCAAATGCTTAAGATCTCAGAGGAAAAGCTTTAAGATGATAATAGAGAGAAGGATTGACTTCAAAAGGTTTTTGTACAGAGGTAGGAAATTACTATTACCCATCCACACCAAAATTCTACGTATATTTAGAGCTAACTGTAAAATTGTTTTCCTGCAGTTTAAAGCTGAATAAAATTCCCAGTGATGTCAGTCAATAAGTACCAGATTGTCAAATCCAAAGAAGTAAAAGTAAATATTATTTCTTCCTGTCCAGGTCAGAGTATTTTACTTTTAAGATAAGCTGCTTAGGACCTTCATTTTTATTCATAAAATTCCCCAAGGAAAAGCCTTCCAAGCACACTTTCAGCTATTTAATTCAGAGGGAAACGTCATGCATAGCTTAGAGCTGATGCACATTTCCCTTGCTGGTTTCCTGCAAGCCTCTCAGTTCCTTCAGGGATCATTCATGTTACAGCATATTCTATCCCTGGTTTGTTAATCACACAGCTAATAAGGAAGAATATTCTATCTGAATATATCTATATCTATCTGAATGTGAATCTATCTGAAATGTGAATATTTTATCACAAATGCCAAGCACTTGTTGAAGCGTTTGCTACCCAGCAAGGCACTCAAGTATACACTCAGTTGAAAGATTTTGCTAAACTGTGATTGACTGCTCAGCTAAGGCCTGACAGTCTTTCCCTGAAAATGTTGTGGTACCAGTGAGTTTGGGTGTCAAATCTGGCTGCCTCTAAACAGGTGCCTGTCATCGCTTCCAGATTTTCTGGCTTTTAACCCAAATTCTTAAAGTGTTGCCAGTGCACTGCAGCATGTCGTGGTTGGAAGGAGTCCAGCAGCAATTTAGCTTTAAGCATAACAAAGGCAGGAAGCAGGGAACATAGGCACCATCTATTCCTAAGCCTGCTGAAACATGCTTCCATAGATGCGCTGGTGAACAGCAAGGGAGTATTGCCAAAAACATTGATAACTGACCTTTAAGGGGGAAGTTAGTGTTACTTGTAACAGGAGCTAAAACCCTTCCTTTTAAAATATAAATCATTACCATGAATTTCACCAGTTACTTTTGTAGATGTGTTTTGAGGCTGCATTTGTGTTTTGCATCCCCTCACTGAATTATTCCCCCTTTGCATTCCTGCTATGTAAATGGAGTCTGCTTCACTGCATTTGCTGATTAGATAACAAAACAGACTGTAATGAAAATTATAAAGCTAAAGGCTATTTGTAAGAGCTGGTTGAAACCTTTCCAATTAATATTTCAACAGGATTTCATCTAAGATCTGCTTTCATAAAATATTCACAAGCAATGTAATTCTTCAAAAGGATCTATCATGTAAATATCCTAGAAAAAAAAATCATTAAAGATTAGGAAAAAAAAGTCTAATCTCTTCTTTCTTTTTCCCACTCAATTTCCTTCCTATTCCTGCTAGAAAACGTCTTTAAAATGTGCAACAATGTAACTGTTTATTATTAAAGGTAGAAAAGCACACAAAGCAGTATCTGAATTGACATTGACAAAAAAGAGTGAAAATTGTTCTGCCATATAGTTTGCCTTCTTTTCTCACCTTTTCATCTCTCAAAGGAAAGAAATCATTTAAACTCAAAGTTGCCTCTTCTCAAAACAGCAGCACTAAGATAGTGTAAATATAATTAATTTTCTCATCAAGGATTACAATATTCACAGGGTTTTGAATAAAAATCCCATCTTCCTGTTTAACAAGAAATTCACACACAGAAAAAGACATCCCTGGTGTTGGCCACCTCTGCTGTTCACTGCAACTCACAAGCTCCCTACAGCACAGGGGAAGGCTTTGTGTGTGGGCAACCCATACTTTTCAAAGAAAGACATGGATCCATTAACCACAGGGTTATACCCAAGCCTCTGCCTGGATCCTTGCCTCAACCTATTGGCTTACATTGAGCAAAGAAAGAAGTCACAATTAGGTCTAAATAAGCTAAAATGTACTAGCTAAACCTAATGCGGGTGCAAGGAATTCTCTGAAAGTGTATACTCTTGATTACTCCCAGTGAGTTTTCTCCGTTTGCAGAGATGTTTTAGGCAAGATTTTGCAGTTTGTACTTTAAGGATGGATTGCACTACGCTCAGTTGCATTTGAAATCATGGTACCCATCAGCAACTGTGCTTCATTACACCAGTGCCCTCAAAGGAAAGAAAAACTGGAGAGAGAGAGAGAGAGAGAGAGAGACCACTTTTTCCTGTTTGTAAAGCACCTGTCAGGGAAGTCTGAGCCCTGCTCATTAGACATAGATGGCTGCAATAATGTATGCTAGACCCTCAGTTTCTTCAGTATTTATATACTGTATAGAAGATGTTACATACATAACCTGCAATTAAATGAGGGATAATTTAGAGATTAGTGAAACAACTGACTTTGAGCTTACACTGCCTTCAAGGATACTTAACAGAAAATATTCTCCAAAATATGAGTGTATCATCACTATTAGATCATGGATCCATGATCCTCCCTGTCACCACTCTTTTCTGGAATAAAGGGTGTCACTGTGAAGTCATGGTGCAGGGTTGGTGTGTAACAGGCTGCTTTTGGCCAAATAAAGTGTGTAATCCTACACTAGTGCGTAGCTGAGGTGTCTAGAAACTTTCCAGAGTAAAATCACTCGTGTGTGTAATTAATGGCTTCTCTAATTTCACCAAGTTGTCCTCTAAGTTGCTGACAAATTACATTATAGGAACTGCAGAAGACTCACAAGCATCATTACCTTTTGTGTGATCAACCACCACCAACTTCTCTTTCTGGGAGCATGCTTCCTGCCTGTCAAAACCACCCTGGGAAACTTCTCTGTAGAGGCTGAAAGAGCCTCAAAATATAAATGTTTGAAATGCTATCAGCAAACCCTTGCAGCGTCAAGGACACCTCACCTCTGTAAAGGCTGGGACAGTTTGCGGGAGGAGCCCAGCGGTGCCAGGCTGGCAGCATCCATCCCGCAGGCTGCTGCTGAGCACTGACCTGCTGTGGCAGGGTCACCGAGAGAGCGCTTGGTCGCTGCTATGGGTAACACTGGGCGGGGGGACTCCTCTTTTAACACATTTGTGTTACTTGGCACAGATTTTAGGAAGAAACAAGTCTTGAGACACAGCAGGTTGGAAGGGAGCTCTGGAGCTCATCTAGTCCATCCCTCAACTCAGTGCAGGGCCAACTTTGAAGTTAGGGCAGGTTTCTCAGGGTTTTATCAGTTGAGCTTTAGCAGTCTCCAAGGAGAGAAATTCCATGGCCTTTCTGGGAACGTGTGCCAGTGCTTAATCACTCTCATCCTAAGGTTTTTTCTTTAAATCCAATTCCAATTTGGATATGTGCCTTTTGCCTCTTGTCCTCTGGCTGTGCACTTCTGAGAAAGGCGTTGCTCTGCCTTTTCTATAACTTCCCTTTTTGTAGGATTATAATACAGCTTTGTTTTCTTCAGGATGAGTATTGAAGAAAATTCTCTTCAATATGTACATTTTGATATGCTAATATTCTTAAAACATTTAAGAATACAGTTTTATCTGTTTCATAAGTAACGCCATTTTTTAATTCTGTGAAAGTTTCTTCTATACTTTATAGTTTTCTTGAGTCTTCTCAAGAAAAATACTTTGTGAGGACTGTTTTTAATTCGACTGCCCTTTTTCTTGCCATCTGCATTTACCTGAAAAGCGTAGGGTGAACTGAAATTTATTTGTAATAGTGAAGATTGCTCTGCTTTAGTTAAAACTTTTAAAACCCTTGCTCTTTCATTTTAACTAGCTACAGAGTGTTTTTCTGTTTTGTCATCTTGGCTCATACTTTTTTTGCTGAGGAACCTGGGGGTTTTTTCAGGGCCTGTTCTACATTCAATACTTGCAGTAGGGAAAAAGTGGCATGGCTTAAGCACTAAACAGAGGCTGCTGTCCACAGTCTTTCTGTACTTTCGCGATCAGTTAAGAAGCCAGGGTTATTGAAGAATGATAAGTCTGTCCTGGGCTGCTATTATAAAAGTTATATGAAAAAAGCTATACATTATCATAAGCTAATCCTGGAGACAAGGTTTAAGTTCCAAACTCCCAAACAAACTTTCCGTCTATCATGCTGGCTGTTTCACTGAAACTCCATGCCTTAGCCTCCACCTATAAAATGAAAACTGTCACACTTCCCTGCTTCACACAGTTATAGCATGGAAGCATTCATGATACTTCTGGGAACCTCAGGCATTGCAATATTGTTGGAAAGGAACAACAAGAGGAAAGAAAAGATATGGCTCTTCCCTTTCTATGCCAGAAACAGCAGAAGTAATTCTACATTATTCTAAGGCAGCTGAGCTTCTGAATTTCTGGTGTTTATTAGTTTCACCATTGTATTTTGATGGCTACCTGATTATGTACTAGAACTAGGAAATAGCCAGTGACGCCTGTATGCTATCTTTGCTTGGTCGAAGGTTGATTTTATCTGAGGATATTGTTGAACAATGAGACTTGTCTGAGCATTCTGAGCTGTATACAAATTCAGATCCATTGTCAGTCTTCAAATTCATGACTAAACCTGACCTTTGAGAACTGCAAAACCTAAGCTAATGTTTCAACCATTATAGATACACAACAAGGGTGGGGGCAGGGAATTCTTTCTAATGCTCAGGATTGAGAACAGAATAGTTGAAACAGACCTGGAGTGCTGTGGTTGAGAATTTCTAAGGTATTAAGGTGAATTGATACACTGTATGTGCTATTGAAAAGGTGATTTCACATCTCAAATGTAAATGCATTTTTCTGAAGTTCTGTTGGTTCTGAATGCTCCTGAAACTTCCTCTGCTAATGACTCATCAGGATACACACTCAGGGAAGGGTGATGTTGTGGCTGGAAAGGTGAAGGCAAGTTAGTCAGAGAGATGTAGGCAACGGGGAGGGTGCATCCATCAGTTGGTGACAGGGTGCTCTTTACATAGGATACAGACAGTGTGCAGGAAAGGATGTGGTGCCTCTTCTCCACCATGGCATCTTGGAAGTGCACTGGGCAATATGGGCAACCAACCAAGGAGTGAAATATTTCCCCTCCTTGGCAGGGTGATCTTTTATATAAGTAAATCTGTAATTCTGGTGATGCATCTGCAGACCTACAGTTTTTGGCTGGCACTAGAGAAGACTCAGCTCTACAGCTCACTGTTGTCTCCCTTGTCCTATCTGTGAGACCTGAAATGCCCCACAGGGAGATCAGGTGAGTGCCAGAACTAGGACGAGGCAAGGGACAGAAGCACCCACGAGCCATGCCAGAGACAGAGGAGGGGAGCAGGATTTCCCCTTTGACAGATCTGCTCACCCCATTTCGTGAAACCGCACCCTCCATCTGCTCTTCAGCAAAGTGTCTAAGTGTGCTTCAGTGCTTGACCTAAACCTGTGACACCCTGAGTGTGAGGGTACAGATCTGGTGTCCTCGGTTACTGTTTTTGACATGGCACATTTCTAAAAGAGCTATCCTTTTTGTCACAAAACACTGACAAGATTTTGTCACTTTTTATAGAGATGTGGCTCCTATATAGGAACTTTGACTGTGAACATATGTTGGAGTCAAGCAGCTGAACTTAGTCAGCCTGCTTACAGGAATGCTTTGACATTTAAAAGGGCTGGATCTCAGTCATTACTCAAGAGAAAGAATGTGTGGAATTTAGGCATAGTAGTACCAGTTAGCTTAGCTCTGTGCTCACCACTGGCCATACGTTGTCTGCTCACCAGTGTCATCAACAATGCCATGGATATTGCAGGACCAGACAACAAACATTGGGTTTTTTAAGCCTGATGTCCCTGATCCTAAACTTAAGCTAACCCTTGTGCTGAACACACCTTAGGAATGAGAACCTGTCCCAGAATTAGGTGCCCTTGTTGGTACTAAATCTCCTGGCTTCCTGGACATTGCAGCAGAGTCTAGAAAGAGCTTGGTGCCTTGCTGTCCTGAAACATAACCCTTGTTCCCAAACTAATGCTAGCTGTGAACAGTCCCAGTCCATCAGATGGCAAAACACTGAACAGAGCTGTCACTCTGTTGTGGCAAATGCAGCCATACACTCAAGTTAGTGTGTTCTTTTGCTAGTTATAACCAATAAACATGTCAAAGAACATTTCAAGTCAAACATATTCCATTTGTTTTTTATTGAATTCTGAAGCTGACAGCAAAACTTGGGTCATCTGAAAGACCATTAGAGAATTTTAAGTACATGTTTGGTTAAAAAAGAAACAAACAAACAACAAAAAAGTAACAAAGGACAATGTATGCTAGTAAAGTATTTTTTGTATGCAGTCTTTGCTGTCCTTCTCTGAGCAATGGCTTATTTCTTGCAATTCCCCAGCTTTCCGCAGGGTGAACTGAGTGCATGAACATGGTGTTAGCTGAGTGACCAGGAGCTGTATGGTAGCTCTCCCCGTGTCTTCACTGATATAATACATTCAGAAGATCTAAACACCAGATCTAAGTAATGATCTTTAGAAATCAACACTGCACTTAATTCATCCCTTGTGTAATTCTATGGGCTTCAGTGGAGTTACAATAAAGAGGAATCCAGACCATCACCTTCTAGAAGAGATTATATCATCTGCCTTTGCATAGCTTTAAAGAGGTTTCCATTCCTTACAGGTAGTGTTATAACATGGCTTGGGTTCTGTAAGTTACCAGAATACACTGCAAGTGTCATTCAAAGCATGTTATTTATATTATTTAATTTACCAAAGTTAATGGGTAGCGATTAAATGCCAGGAGTGTAAATGCATGCTGGAGTGCTGTGGGAGCCCTTGCTGACCTGGAAGCCTCTCCTTCATGTACTTTCTTGGTGACCAACTTGCAGGCAAGGCTCACATATAGGTGTGGAACCAAACAATGCCAGTGGAGTGGAGTGTCTGATTGTTTCCTTTGAAGGAAATCTGATGAACACATAAAGTACTTGGAGAACAAAACCAGCACATGGTAAACAGAGAAACAAAATCTCCTCAAATCAAATTGCTAATACAGATACTGCCTGGAAGACATGTAAAAACTTTGGGTACCATTGTCCCTTTTTTCCTGCTGAGTTTTATGAGCAAATGCTTTCCTTGGAAATTGCTACAGTTACATTTCTAAAAGGAAAACTGCAGCTTTCAAAACTCCAGCCAGAAATACACCTCTGCCATGAAACAGATGTGTAGGAGAGTGCCATGCTTTAGTTAAAGACTTGCAGAAGCTTGAATGTAAGAGGTCTTGGAGCATGATAGCTCCAGCCCTGCCATCCTTGGCCACAGCGACCAGTGCTGTGGCATTCTTGTGAACATAAGGCATGGAATAACCAACCCTCTAGTGTGTGAGGCTTAGGTCAGATTTCATTAAAACCTGCTTAAGTCACAAGCCTATTGTACCACCTTCTAACCAGTGGCTCAGGTGATGTAGAAGGAAATAAAGAGAGGTTGTCTGGGACAATTCTACTGTTATTGTGTGTATTTTGGGCAACACTCAACTAATTGCTATTACTGAAGATAATTCCTTACAAACACATATGATAAAATATAACCTTCCTCTAACGAGCAGAAACAAACCAGCATCTCTCATGGAAGATTTGCAGACACACCTAGCCATGTCTGCTCCATGTATCCGAGACATAAAATTTAAATTTACCCCAGCACTTTGCAGACACTTTTGGAAGATGACAAGAGATGAATGCATTCAGATGCAGGTGCAAACTAATTGTAAAGAGTGGTTGCTAGTTGTTGCCAGCTGGTGAACTGCCAAGTTTGACACATCTCATACTTGGTAGATATCTACCTCAAATGTGGTACTACAGGCTGGTCTGTTAACTGTGTGAAACACTCAAATACCTAACTGCATCACAAGACAGGAACTTTCAAAGAGCATTGGATCATATCCATTCCTCTCTCTAGGATTATCTTTTTTATTACCTTGTAAATATATTCTGGCTATGATTAGCATGAACCTCTCTTGATGTGGCCCCTTGTTATGAACAAAATGTTTCTTTGTGCATCATCTAAAGCACAGAATATAGGCCAAGTGTTTCAGAAGCATATTCATTACTTCACACTGGGAATTGCCATAGTAAAATATTAAATACAGTCAGAGCGAAATAATAGCTACTTTAAGGGCTCTATAGTGTCATCAATCAAATGCAGATGGCCCAATTAATATTATGCAAACTCAATATTTTGCCTGGAGAATTTCTAGCAGCTAGGGTCACAACAGAAAATGTCTCCCAGGAAATAAAGGATAATCAGTCTAAAAAGGCTCAAAATCTCCTGAGGAAAAATTATAAACATCAATTTAAAATATAGTGTCATAGCAATCTCTGAAAGACTATTTTACTAAAAAATATTAGGGCCTCCAAAAGAGCATGGCAAAGGCAGCTCAGTTTGTATGATATGCAAAATAAAAAGGACGTCCAACACATTCATACAACTACACAGTTTAAAAACTGTGTAACACACAAATCAGAATGGATACATTTTTTCCAGAGTCTAAGAAAAACATAAAATGTGACCTCAGTTATGATATCTTCCTTGGCTATTAGCAAATTCTGTACATGCTACCTAATAAGCTTAACTAAAAGCACAGTAGGAAAAACAAACTTCTTCCTCCAGGACAAGTTGAAGAATAAAGGATCATCTTGCCTAACTTTTGATGCCTACAATGGATATGTCTTCAGGTGAACAAATAATCCCGGGGTTCCTTTCTAGCACTAGTGAAGAGAAACACATTTTAGGTGTAATTCACCTTGGCCACCTTAGGAAATAGGTAAATTAAATCCTAAACTTGCCTCTTTCTACTCTGTCATCTGTTGCTATAGTGACAGATAGAGTCATTAGCTCAAACCATGCACAAGGTGAGATAATTTCCATCAACTATGAATAAACTGTTGTCACCAGATCTTCAAAATAATTATATCAAGCCTTGAAAAATCAGGTCTTAAAATACAAAGCATTAAGTATTCAGTAAAGGATTTGCCTTCTCTTCCTTTTACCTAGAAAATATTCCTTAGGCCTCTTGACCTGATTTCAGCAGGTGCTTATTTGCTCTGCTAGCTCTGAGATGCAGGAATAGTAGCCACTGGATGACCAGGAGAAACTTAGCCCTCAAATCCAACTTCCTTTGGGAACAGGAAGAACCCACTAAACCATCCACCTGGACCTTCTGTTAGGGCTAATGGTACCAGTAACTTCAATATCATACTTTAGACAACTCTGCATTTTCTATATCTTCTATAAAAAGAGACAAGTTCCCAATATCTTTTGCATATCTCTTTTCTTAAAGGCCATGAAATCAGATGCTTTGCTTCATGTTGGAATGGTGTATTAATTCACAGAATCATAGAATAATAGAATGGTTTGGGTTGGAAGGGACCTTAAAGATCATCTAGTTCTAACCCCCCTGCCATGGTCAGGGACACCTTCCACTAGACCAGGTTGCTCAAAGCCCCATCCAACCTGGTCTTGAACACTTCCAGGGATGGGGCAGCCACAGCTTCTCTGGGCAACCTGTTCCAGTGTCCCACCACCCTCACAGTAAATAATTTCTTCCTAATATCTAATCTAAATCTACCCTCTTTCAGTTTAAAACTGTTACCCCTCTTCCTATTAATTGCCTTCTAACAGTATATATTAATAATCTCTCCTTGAAGCAAAAATTAGAAATAAGCCAGTTTCTTGAGTACAGCATTATAAATATGAACCAGTTCTGGTAAGATCAACTGAAAGCCTTAGCATATGCTCCAGTAACTAGAAGGATAAACTTGTCCCAGAGTGGCTCCCAGGCCACTTGACCTCCTCACCAGCGAGTCCTGCTTGATAAGTGCTAGTGACCCCACACTCGCTTGCATACGCTCACTTGCCCCAGTTGCTGGCCTCATGGACACACCCGCCCAATACAAGTGCTCTGATTCCAATTGTTGGCCCTCAGACCCCCCGTACACACACATGCACAAAGTAAATTGAAATGAGACCACGTGACTTTGATGGTGTCAAAAGAAATCATAAATAGCAAAATTTTGCATAGACTACTCAAAACTAGACAGTAAAATGTCTACATACACTATATTAGTGAAACAACTGCAAGTGAGGAACAGGAAACTGAAATCACGTTTTGCATGTGTTTAATTCCCAGGCAGATGAACTGTTAGATGCATAATAAGGTGAATTACTTAAAATGAATAATTATTTTACTATCTCTAATCACAGCCTAGTGCATTTAACACAGCTTATGATTATCTTTACAACTGGGCAATACTGTGTGCTACTCTACCAAATGAACTAGCTACTCAAGCCTGCCACAAGAGATGTAAGAAATGGGGCCCTACTATCAGTCAGCAGTGACACCACTGGGCTGGCTGACTGCCCATTCCCTGCCTTCACTGTAAATCCACATTCCTCTTCTGCTGCTCAGCATAACAATAAAGCCAATCTATTTACAGACAGTAACAACCTCTTTTGAGATTTGCATGCACAGAGGTGATAAAATTACTTCAGAAAGAAGAGTAAGACTAGCTCAGAAATCTGCTGCTTGCCTTATTTTTTTAAGCAGAGCCAATTTCTCTAGTGTGCGTAGAGGAAATAGAAATCTTATCCCCTAAGTAAGTATCTCAGTAAAACAGCCTATTTGTTGTTGCCTACATCTCACCCTGCAGCACTGGAAAGGAAAAATTTACGGATTTGTAGACCTCAGTATCTCAAACAGGCAAGCAAAGGGCCCCTCGAAATGTGATGGCCTTGCCCTTCACTTCCCTCTTCTGCAGCAAACGTTCCTATAACAGCATGACACAACTGTTGTAAGGTGTGCTCAACTGCAAGACCAATGGCCCTCTGGTAACAACGATGAAAACACCCAGCAATGCATACTGGAAAAACTAAACCCAAGAAGGTTACAACCGTAAGGTCATGCCGACACCTATGTATTGGACTGGGCTGTGTCTTTCCTTTGGGGATCCACCAGTTAGACTCCACAGTCCAGCAGAAGAGTTTCTAATAAAACACTTTAGTTTCTTTTTCATTAGTTTTATAAACTGCATCTTTAAAGGATTTTGAGGTTTATACACTCATCTTGGCTACGTGCTACGATGTGTGGATTCCCAGCTAAACTCTTCAGGGCTATATTGATTCAAGCTATTCCCAATAACCATAATGCTGCTCTTGAATTTTCATCTGTTGTCACAGACTTGCTCTTGCTTTGTCAAGGCTTATAGTGCCCTAATACCATGGTCAACATCCCTCTTAATGCTTTGTTCTTCTAATAAGAATAATCCTCTTCCATGTCCCTTCTAATACTTTCTTCTGGCATTAGTAATATGCAAATACTGAGCTGAAGATTATTATACTCTATTTTTGCTGGCTGTTTTCCTGAGAAATGTATTCTATTTATGGCACATGTTGACACAGCTGGTTCCAATTTTCCTTCTCATGCATAGCAATCTGGGGAAGCCTGCCACACTGCTGTATGTAAAAGCTATCATGCCAGGCTTTTGTTTCAGAGAGCACCCCAGCCTATGGGTCCTTTCTACTTCCTGGGAAGGCGATCCTTGTGTTCACTTGCCAGATTGTCCTCAGCTTCCTCAGCAGATGTGTAGACCCATCACTGGGGTCATGGCCAAGGATAACACTGAGAGGGAGACAATGCTTCTCCAGCCTAAGGCCTTGTTCTCCACCCACTATTCTGGAATAGGAGTGTCCACAGATGGAGTTAATCAGGGGTAAGTCCCTTTGCAGACAAGCCCTCACACTAAACATACCACTCTGAAGGATGCTGAGGCCTCTAACCACATCCTGGGTACTAGATGTTCACCACAGATTCCCTCAGCACTGTGCCTTTATGCTGCAATCTAAACCTGAGCCTTCAATCTTCGCAAAGATCAAAAAGTGAGTACCCAGAGCTCTGCTGTTAACTTAAAGACCTTTTATGACAATTATTAATGTGCCAGCTGTCACGCTTCACCTGCACATTTAAAAAGCCTTTGAAAATAACTAATTCATCTTCACGGTGCTACTGTAAAGAAGGTTATCAAATGTCTCACACGTAAGTTTAATCTCTGTATGTGTATGCCAGGCAAACCATGCTTTATTTTTCTCTTTCTAGCTGAGCTGACAAAACACTGAGGGTTTTTTGAGTTGCATTTTTTTTGTGGGAAGGCATGGGGAGTGATTGGGAAAATGATTCAATGTGATGACCCTCTGAATTCCTGTGGGACTCCATGTCGAAAGTATACTTTTTTCTGCTTTCTCATTTTTGGACAAAATTAAAGGCAAAGTTCCAAGTTCAATTCCCAGTTACTGCTGTGTAAAACTGGAGTAGCTCCACCAAAACCATGGGTATTACACTAGATTTATGCTGCTCTGAGATCAGAATTTGGACAGCAGGCTTTGTGGTCAGTGTTTGACTATAAAGCTTTTCGAATTGAGGGTTTTGTAATCATGTCTCCCAGAATTCTTTTCAGATGAACTTCAGAAGGCACTTCAGACAATGCTGCATTTTTCTTTTAAAAATCTGTATTTTGGTTAGTAAGCAACTGTAAATGTAATCTTACAAGTACAAAGTAGAATAAAACTAGGGAAAGGAACCAGCAAGTCTGAGTTACTTTCATTTGCTATTTCACCAATACCCATATTTGGATCTGCTCAGCAAATGCTAGAAATGGAATTACCCCCAAAAATTTTAATGAACCAATCAAATGAAGTTTAGTTGAAAAATGGACAGAGTGACTTTTTATGCTTGCATGGCAGGGTTTGCACTGGAGAAGCATCGGGTAGGACCCAAAATTTGTGGGCCCTTGGGTTGCATCATCCCTCAGGGCTTGATGTGGGCTTGCACCCCACAGGTCTCTTTGGCCTCGTCCTCCTCCTCCCAGCTGCAATGTCACCTCTTGTGGTGTCCACAAGCTGGCTGTGCAGGTGATAGCCCCTCCATGGAGATCTGTTCCAGGCCCTCTTTCCAGCACCAACATGGCCTCTGTCTCCAGCCCAGTCAGAGGCATTCCTCCCATGGCAGGTGAAGAGCTGATTCAGTACTAATAGCAGCAATTTTTACTTCATTTAATCTACTGCCTATTAACACCAACTTCTGAGTATTGATTTGGGTACTGAGAAAAGAAAAAAACTGAGATCATAAACAAACACTCAAAGGAACACCTCTCCTCACCCTTTCATAGTCTCAGCTTCCCTTGTGTTTGCCTAGGTTTGCAGTCAGAGAGGCCCAATTTCTTTGGTGAGGCAAAAGGTGGTGCAAAAGGTTGAGTGTAAGAGGGGGTATAATGGCTTCCCCTGCACAGCCAGAGGCCTGGCACCTGTTTAAAGCGACCAGAATCAAGAACACCATGTACATTATCATTAACTCCATTTACAGTCCTGGTACCATGTGTCAGGGATAATAAAACATCCAACCATACCAGTGTGCATTAATCATCCATCCACTAGTCAGAGGGATGTGGAAGCAATGTCTGTTTGCATGTTCTTAAGCATTTGTACCAGTAAGAGTTGTAATCAGTAGCATCCTGCTCCTCTCCCAGGTGCTGGGAGAGGCAATATCATGAGGCCTAAGGACAAAAGCATCCCAAGGACTGCAGCCCAGCTGCTGATGCTCTCTGCACAGAGTCATCGCAAAGTGCTCCCTGGATGTAGTGTTTGCAGCAGGGGGAGCATTTTACGACTGACGCAGTCAGTGCAAGGAGCTGGATGTGTTGTTATTGTTTCGTTCTTCATGGTGTTCAAATAGGATAGGATAATTATGAATCCCATTTATTTTTTTAAACCTCACAAATAGGAAGTAGCCTGTAGCTTAACTTCTGCTGCTGTGAGAAAGTCAGCATTTTGTTCTTCTAGATTTTTGAGCCTTCAACAGCAGTCTGGAGTTTATTTATACATTTCTCTCACTCTTGCCCTTTCTCTCACACAGATGCACTCCACCCAGATCCTATGAGGCTATCTTTAGGCTTCCAGGCAGTTTGGATAGTTACTGGAAATCACCAGCTACTTCCATTTTAATTTCAAGTCTTAAAAAAAAACCCCAAAAACCAAAAAAAAAAACCCAAACACCATAAACTGAACTTTAGCTTATCATAAACTATTAAAAATCTGCAGATGTCAGTGCAGCCTGCAGGCTTGTGAATTTTCATAAAAGCTTGAGCTGTTTAACATCTAAGCTTTTTCTGGAAGTTTCACTGCTACGCTACTCAGTCCCCTTTAGTATCCTGCTGTGCAATAACACTGCCAATGGATATGACAGAAGTTGAATGAATCATGGGAAAGACATTGGACATGCAGCACCAGGTCCACACCAACTCCAGTATTTAGGAATGGAGGAGTGCAGGGAGAAGAGCAGAGGTGTAACGCCTGTTGGGAAATGTCCTGTCTCCATTCAGCAATCAATTCTACTGTTGAGTAACAAACATGTTATCAAAGGCTCAGAGCAAACCAGACATTGAGATTTGCAACTACCCAGAGCTTGAGTTAACTTTTCCATGTTCATATGATTTAAGTTAATTTAAATTAGTCTTTCATTCTTCACATTTTCTAGCATAGATGCTGTGTTTGAGCCCTGACATAGGCCTTTCTATCCATAAAAGTGTTAACATACACAGGTTGTATTTTCAGGGTGACGTGACTAAGCAGTTACATTTTAGTTGGCTGTACTGAAAATTTACCTTTTAGAGACCACAGAGCATCTTGTCATGTCGTGCAAGCTAACCTTCACTAGTGTCTTTTCTAAATTACAGATGTCTTCTTAGATTCTTGCTGCACTACCAGGCTCCATCCAGCTCTCGTGTCCCCTATGGCAATAGCTGGTTCCCTTGTGCATTTTAATCTGAGGTGTTGCTGTAAGCCCCCATAGTTTTAATTACTTTGCTGTGAGCTCTGTTTCCTTCACCATTTCTTTTTTCTCCCTTGGGAAATCTACATTCATATCCAAAATCTGTCACCTATCTCATTCTTGGGAACAAAGGTTGATGTCATTGCATTTTCCAGCCATGTGTCAAGCTGCCAGTCGACCTGTGTGTGTCTCTTCCCCACACCTTATTTTTCTTTCGCTGAAGAGTGATCTGTTTTGTACCTCACCACAGGCAGTGGGGTAAAGCCTTTGCCTACACCTAGCACGGCTGTAGCTCGTGCACTTCTTTCCCAGGGCTGTGCTGTCAGGGCCACTCCACAGAGAAGGCCATGGCCCCAACAAGTATGAAGCAGTCTGTACCTCCAGGAAAAGTGAATGTGAATCATCCTACCTCGGCTGGTTTATGCTTATTGCTGACAGCAGACCTGGAAGAAACTGGGTGGATGGTAAAACTTGAATGAAATAAAAAAAAAGATAGCTAAGTCCATTAGCCACTTCAGTTTTGCTTGCAAAGGGAAAGGAGCACTTCAGATGCTCATTAAGATACAGTTTTAAGTGTTTGTGCTTGTTACAGAAGCAGATCTGTGTGCTGCGAGGCATGCCCATTCAACTGAGCCAGCTCACTGCCACAAACTTCCTTTCACAAACTCTTGGATTTCCTTCATGCTTTCTTATTCCTCTCAGGGGAAATACAGCTGCCTCTTAGATATCAGCGTTTAGATATAATGATGATAAATGCTATATAAAAGATGAAGACATCAAGAGTATATATGATGGGAAAAAATTAGTCTCTTGCCACCTATGGTGATTAAAAGTTTCATAGTACTTTTTGAAATCATAGGTGTGTTCACTCTCCTTTCCTGGCCAAATTTCAAGTTAGACAGCATGCTGTCAAGTTTATGTTATATAAAGCCTTCTATAGACTGGAAACGTCTCCCTTCACTTCCTCTTCTCCCTAGCTGAGCACCTCCAGTACTTACTCAGTCCCATCCTGGAGGTGGTTGGATGAAGGTGTACACTCACATAGGGGTGTAACTTGCAACTGAATTATTATTCCTGCAAAGGCTAACACAACTTCAATACAAATCATACCTTCTGCCATATGAGCCCCTTATGTACCTTCATACAACTTGTTCACCTCTTCTTACAAAACTTTCTGCCCCAGTAGTCATTAGAACATTTTATTGTGGTTGTTCTTGCCATGTCCCAAATTCAAAGGCAGGGTAGTACAGTCACAAATAAAGGAAAAGGTGATGTTTGACAGGTCAGTAGAAGGTGAGATGCTGCAAAGCTGCTTGCCAGGGCTGAGCTGGAAATGCCCCTGCTGAGGCAGAGTGAGATGGTCTGGGAGAAAAGAAGCACATTCTCTCTCACACTCCTGAGATCTGATTTTCCTGTGGCCCTCTCCCATGTGGTTTTCTCAGTACGTAGATGTTTGGATGTGAAGTTTATAGTACTGAGAGCCCATCCTACCCTTTAATTACCCCAAGATAGTAGCTTAACCTTCTCCTAGCACTTCATAAATGGGGCTCATGTTCCCAGGAATGTCCCAAGGTCTCATTCTGAAGGCCTGAAGCTTGCAGACTTCATGACTATTTTGAATACACATTGAGGTGGGGATCGTGAAGTGGTTTTGTTGCTCAAATAATATTGCAGTCTGAGGGGTGCTGACCCTGTCAAAAGCTAATTCTAGTTCTCTGAAGTAGGCAAAGGAAATAGAGTTAGAAGGGAAAAAAATGGTATGTAGATGCTACTGGTGGAACAGTATTCATTTCCCTCTATTGTGATAACATGGATACAAAAAAAAATCACAGTTTGACAGACATCAGCCATAACATGCTTCCACCACTATCTCCAGTTTTCATGTTTGTGTGCTTTTGCTTACAGACACTCAGAAATTTTTTAAGAGTGACCTTTTTCCATTGCTTTTTGGCATTTGCCATTTTTCCTGCTATTTTTCTTCTGGAATTATTCTTCTTGTTTTCTCTTGAGGCATTCTGTTATCTACTCACAGCTTCATATTATTTCCTCTCTGTTCACCCCCTGCTTATTTTAGCTGCTTTTTCCTTCCTCTTCCTTACTTTTTCTATCAATTTCCTATGTAATCCTATGTCTTCCTTGCTTTCCTCCACACTTTAGCCAGTTGTCGACTCAGAAACCTCTAATATTTGGACATTGGGATATGAATGTGATTCTTCAAAAACACGAGAAACCAGAACAGTTTCAGCCTCCTAAACAATGCCTCCATCTGATTATGGCAACCACATTTGCTACTACTTTCCACCATATTTTTTCCCTAAAATAGAAGATCAGTTCACTGACTGGGTGCAGCACATGGGAGGAAGTGGGGCATGAGGATGGAAAAGCCACCAGGAGGGCTGGCAGTGCCTCTCTGACCAGCCCTGAGCCTGCAGGGATGACTTATTCCAGTCTAAACTGATGAAACCAAGGCCTTGCTCAAGGTGACCTCTTTGTGCCTTGTCATCCTCAGTAGATACATGAGGAAACTGAGCTCAGGCCCAGGACTGTAATTTCTCAACTAAAAGCGATGAGTATTCAATACATTACTTCCACTTTTGTCCAAGTTCCAGTCAAGGCTTTCTCCTGCCTGGAGTTAGAGAAATGAGCTTCTCCTCCCCTAGTAACAAACCACATCAAACTTACAGTGACTTTGCTGTACGTAGGCTAATAGTACAATGCATGCATTACTCTCTCCATGGTTTCTGCTTTTCTTTCTCCTCTACCCCTCTGCATTATCTTCTGCCTATTTTCTATATTTACCTATTTCCTGGCTGTGAATATCAAAAATGTAGAGGGATCAGAATGAAATAAATGGAAAAATGTAAAGTGCAAATAAAGCAAACCAGAACATTAGTAAATACTCTAGCAAGCTCTCTTGCACTCTATATGGTTACTACAAGTTAAATGACACCTACATGAAAAAGGTCCACCTGAATTTAAGATAAACTGTTCTCTTTTCTGTAGTTTGATTTTACATTGCAGAATTTCAGTGTTTTATCCCTCCTGCCCCATTTCTTTGGGACTGCAAAAAGACAAACTTCCATTACATTCCACAGATTTTACAAAAAAATTCTATATGGCCTTGCTCTTTGCCTTTGAAATAGAGTGTGCAAAACTTTTTTACAGTGTATGGCTAATAATATTGCTCCTGGATACCCTGGTACTGTAACAGAGGAAACGTATGTAGTTCATTTTGCAAAGCAAGCAGCAGCATACTTTTTTATCTCAGCTATGTCCAATAGGATTCAGCACTTGTCAGCAGTCTGTGGAGCTTCCTGTAAAATCCTATGGAATTTTGTAGAAGGAATATAAAGTTTTATCAAGATTTTAAAATAGCCTAGTCAAAAGGATATTACTATCTATAAAAATTGATGAGAAACTGCAGATGTCCCTTCTATTGTGTTTTTTAATCCCTTGCAGCTCTGCACCTTTTAACCACACGGAAGTAGCTGAAACAGAGGAAAAGAATGGGGAAGTAAGCATAAAATATATTCTTATGGGCCAAAATGGTAACATTCTGCATCCATGGCAGATATTTATAATGCAAATTGAACAAGCTTTATATTTTTTTGTATTTTTTATTTTCTTTTTTGATTGTTTTATTGAAAATCAAGGGTCCGATACAATCCTGTTCTGCCATCAGCCAGATTCCCAGTGAGTTCAGTAAGATTTAGAGTCCTTACTAAGGACAAATGCCCAAAATGGCCAGCTGCAAGCAACTAAGAATTCACTCAGTAGATCTACTGAGAGTGCCTATAAGAAGATACAAACCATCCCAAAGTGTCAGTAGCCTGAAGCCTGAAAATGTTGTATTATTACATCCACAGCCTCATCTCAAAGATATCTTTGCAGCTACTATATGCTGTACAGTGACCTGTGTACAGATAATAATAAAATAATAAATATAACTAATAAATAAATGAATAAATAAGAAACAATTATAGCTAAACTGCAGCTACAGCTCATGGTATGACACCCAAAGGAGCTTTAGACCACCCAAGATGCCGCAGGATTGATAGCTCCTTTTAGAAAGGAAAGCAAACTAGAATTATGCTCACATATCCTCAGCATTCAGCAATCAACAATCCAAAGCAAGGCAAGCCTGAAAAGGCAGCTCGTCCTTAATCCGCTGCTTTGTGAACGCATATTGCTAGAGACACAGAAGAGTTTTTTACCTTAGAAAAAAGGACACAATTTTCAACCAGTGATCTGTGGAGTGTGCATGTGTGTGGGAATGTATGTGTGCTTCTCAGCGGTCCTGAAATGATGAACAAGATAGATAGCAAACCCATATATGTTATCTATCTCTTCACATATACATGAAATTTCTAAGTGGTCTGTACCCATTCAGAAAAAAGAATGTAAAGGTCTGTGCATTGAAACAGACTGAAATAAAGGGACTGGCTGACTTCCCATTAGGGGAAGGGTCATGAGCTGGACAGGATTTCAAGTGCCTTCCAGTATTCATGGTTTTGCAGTGATGTAGAATTGATGGTCTGTAATTGGGACTGCAACTGGAAAACTTCAATTGCTGATGGTTTAACTCTATCCCAGGAAAGTTCTGAGTGCAGGAAAGTGCCATTGAGTGAAAATGGATGTCTTTTTGCTTTCCTGTGTTTTGTGGCTTGAACCCAAATCCCCATTGGGAATTAATTTATCCTCCTATAACCACTATAAAGTCACCTTTCGACTCAGCTCAATACTGAACAGGTACAAAGAACAGCCTATGAAACGATTGCACCAGATTAGGGCTCAACTATATTGTTTAAAATATTCAAAACACCTCCCTGCCAAGGACCATTCTTTATTTCTTCTTTTGGTTTGTGTAAAACGTCAAACTCCAGAGGTGGCCTGTCACATGCACTACCTCTAAAGGAGAAGGCATGGTTAGTGTGTATAGTTTCAATGAATGGTTTAAAGGCAGAGTTCAAGTGTTTAATTTTCTGGTCTTTATTTGTTTAAGCTGAACCTTCTGTAGTATTTTAATCTATATGGCATGTCTTCATACCATGCAGGTAGATTGAAAAAGTATTGGCATGTTTTCGGATACAGTACTATGAAATAACCCCTTCTTAGGTGTTATCCAGTGCTTTTAAAAAGTAAGTAAGTCATTCATTCCTTTTCCACAAAGCTTTGATCTGAAGACACATTAAACAATTGGATGAATAGTTAGAGAATGCGTTTGATGTATATGCCAAGTTTCTTCTTTACAGAAACCTTGCTTCACAGATCGTGGGAGTGATATGAACAAGTCTGAATATTTTTAAATGTTGACGTGATATTTAGCTAATATTTAAGAAGCTCACAATGAGTTCAGCATAACCAAGAGAAATGTATTTTTCGAAGGAAAATACCCTGTGTAGAGTATTGCAATGTGTCCACTTTCAGCTCACACCTACATGCAACACCAGTGTTTTTTAATGTATAGTATTTCATTTCTTCGAAACAAGAGTCATCCAAAACCACAGCACTCTGAAATATTTTTTAAAAATGGGAAAAAGGACTTTGTACCTTTTCCTACCATTCTGGAAAAAAATGGGAGATTATATCAACTTCCAGATTCTGAAGACTTTTTGAGTAACCAGCTAGAAGTCATGTTGACTTTTGTAGGTCAGTATTTCTCTTTTCCACTTCAGACCTTCTGCTGGCCTACTTTACGGTGACCAATTATAAATGAAGGAGAATCCTCCTTCCCCTATCTGACTGCTGTCTGATACATTTTTTGAGTTGCATGGGTTTTTTTCAACATGAGTAGTTCTAATGTTCAACATCACACTGTTAGAAATGTGACTTACTTATATTATTTTATATTTATAAGGGTTACTATTTTCATGCTTGTTATTGATGTCATTGGAAGTGAATGATACATACATGAGAGGTAATATTAACCAAAACAACTATGCAGAAAGTTTGGATAATGTTATTACATAAGCAAATTCAAACAGCAAACATTTCTGTGGCAGGAAGCTGGAGCTAAACAAATGTGCATGATAGATGAGGAAACTTTTTTTTTTTTTAGCATTCTGGATGGTAAATGTCTGGAGGAAATTGTCAGGAATGGTGATCTAATCAAATGAAATTACGTGCCCTGTCAGTCCCCTGACTCAGTTTCCTCACAGTAAGACAGGAATACTCATTGTCTACTTTCACATCCTACAGGATCTACTAGATCTTCCTAGTCTCTGAGCATGATGGCAGCAGGCAGCCCTTATGGCAAGATTCGGCCGTAGGGGTCAGCCAGCACTGATTTCTTTGTAGGACAGGGCCACAACATTTGCAAAGCATTCAGCCAACCACCCTGACCCTACAAAATTTCTCATGTGGGTAAGAGCCACAGAATTAGAGGTACAAGATGACAAGAGACCATACCAGAGGAGAGGGATATCCTGGAAGAGTTCTCAAGCAGAAACCACAAGCAGGGTCCACAGCTTCTCAGGTGCCTGGGCTGCAGCCTGGGACAGAGCCAGGCTGTGCTGCGCTGTGTTTCACTGTGCAGAGTGTGCCACTGGAACAAGCAGTGCTGGCCTCACCGCATCCCCAGCATCACCACATCCCCAGCCTCACCGCATCCCCAGCCTCACCGCATCCCCAGCATCACCGCATCCCCAGCCTCACCGCATCCCCAGCATCACCGCATCCCCGGGCTTGCTTCCTCCCATTGCTGAGGAGGACAGCAGCAGAGCCTCCTAGCCGGACATTCAACTGAGCCCTAGGTGGGAATCCCACCTGAACTGCTTGAGAGCTGGCAATGGCTTAGGAGACAGCTGTAGGCCTTCCTTGTTCCAGCAGAAGGGCTTCCTATATTCGCGGCTCAGCAGCAGAAATAAAAATAAATGTTTATCATCTTAGACATTAAAAAGAGCAGATCCTGGGTTCATTGGGTCATAAATAGAGCAAAACCCAGGAAGATGCACAGGTTAATGTGCAATGTGAACCAGATTTCCTTTCAGTTTACATCTACTTTGCATGGTCTTAGCTTTTAAGGTCATCTCCATCTGGGACACTGGATAATTCCATTAGAAGATTCACTTTGACTCAAGACCTCATTTATCTTTTGGAAGTAGTTTGTGAGCTGCAGTACAAGACAGTTTCTCTGCCCTCCACCTTGCTCACTGATCGGACTGACAAGAGAACATCTGTCTCCAAGATCTAGAGTTGGTCTTTGTTCCCCTAGCAGTCTGGCTCCAAGAGTGTGAGCAAGAGTGAAGCAACTGAAACAGAAATAACACCAAATAGGAAACAAGTCATTTCCACACTATTGGAAATGCATGTGCAGAGAGCAACCATGTGTAGCATGAAATTATGTTGGTGAATAAATATTCCAGTTACCGTTCTTAGTCTGAGTTTACTGCTGGCAGTGGTCCTGTGCTGAACAGTGGTGTTATTGAAGCTGAGCTTAGTATTCAAGCTCAATCGAAAAATGACAGCAATGCACATTTTCTGCCAATTTTAATATGAGCTTAGCAGTTGAGTGTGGCACTCTCTACACACATTACATTTTGGGGGTGGAGGGATTGTTTTGCAGAGCAGGTCAGGCAAGTAGGATTAGCCAGCAAGGTATCTCTATCATAGAATCATTGAATCGTAGCATGGTTTGGGTTGGAAGGGACCTTAAAGATCATCTAGTTCCAGCCGCCCTGCCATGGTCAGGGACACCTTCCACTAGACCAGGTTGCTCAAAGCCCCATCCAACCTGGCCTCAAACACTTCCAAGGATGGGGCAGCCACAGCTTCTCTGGGCAACCTGTTCCAATGTCCCATCACCCTCACAGTAAATAATTTCTTCCTAATATCTAAACCAAATCTACCCTCTTTCAGTTTAAAGCCACTACTCCTTGTACTATCACTACATGCCCTTGTAAAAAAAGTCCCTCTCCAGCTTTCTTGTAGGCCCCCTTAAGGCACCAGAAGGCTGCTGTAAGGTCTGCCTGGAGCCTTCTCCTCTCCGGGCTGAACAACCCCAACTCTCTCAGCCTCTCCTCATAGGAGAGGTACTCCAGCCCCCTGATCATGTTCATGGCCCTTGTCCTGGTTTCAGCTGGGATAGAGTTAACTGTCTTCCTAGTAGCTGGTACGGTGCTATGTTTTGAGTTCAGTATGAGAAGAATGTTGATAACACTGATGTTTTCAGTTGTTGCTCAGTAGTGTTTAGACTAGAGTCAAGGATTTTTCAGCTTCTCATGCCCAGCCAGCGAGAAAGCTGGAGGGGCACAAGAAGTTGGCACAGGACACAACCAGGGCACCTGACCCAAACTGGCCAACGGTGTATTCCATACCGTGTGACATCCCATCTAGTTTAGGAACTGCGAAGTGGGGGCAGGGAATCGCCGCTCGGGGACTGGCTGGGTGTCGGTAAATGGGTGGTGAGCAATTGCCCTGCGCATCATTTGTACGTTCCAATCCTTTTATTACTACTGTTGTCATTTTATTAGTGTTATCATTATCATTATTAGTTTCTTCTTTTCTGTTCTACTAAACCATTCTTATCTCAACCCATGAGTTTTACTTCTTTTTCCTGATTTTCTCCCCCATCCCACTGGATGGGGGGGGAGTGAGTGAGCGGCTGCGTGGTGCTTAGTTGCTGGCTGGGGTTAAACCACGACACCCTTCTCACAGCAAACACATTTTCTCTTACAGGGACTCCCCAAGGGACAACCCACCTGAATTTATGGGTTTGTGAACTTCTGTGTCTGCATTGTCTTGCCATGTCCAGGACTACCTGCTATGAGGGTGGCAAAGAATTCAACATGCATTTAGACAAATATGACAAAGAATTCAACATGCATTTAGACAAATATAGCACTATCCAATAAATAACATCCTGAAGGGACTCAGATGACTGAAAATATAGAAGAGCTATATAGACTGGGACTGGAAAGAGCAAAATGAGAAGACATATTGTAGACATTGATAAGCTTATGAATACCATGAAGAGATTCAGGATTAGACTGTTTTCTTTTCCAATATCTGAACAAATTATTTTTAAGTTACAGATTCTCACACCACAGGAACTTATGTATGCAAAAAAATTACATATGTTTAAGAACAAATAAACAAAATCATAGTAGAGAAAGCCACCATGGGCCATTGAATAAAAAAGCACTCCTTTGCTTCTGAAAATCTGTAGATTGAAGGATATTAGGAGCATATGAACAAATATTATGTATGCATCCTATCTTGATTTATGTTTTGGGTACGTACTCAATATTGGCACTGGCGGACACAGGATGATGGGGTAGATGGACCTTTGCACCAGTATGGTGCTTGTTACATATCTATCTTCTGAAATTGCTACTGGAATTATCCCATTCTTCATAGGTATGTATGCACCTGGTGTGGAACAGGACATCTTAATAAATTGGTGCTAACATGGAAGAAATGGCAGTATTTTTTATGCTACCAGTGTGTCGTGGTTTAACCCCAGCCAGCAAATAAGCACCACGCAGCCGCTCACTCCCCCCCACCCAGTGGGATGGGGGACAAAATCAGGAAAAGAAGTAAAACTTGTGGGTTGAGGTAAGAACGGTTTAATAGAACAGAAAAGAAGAAACTAATAATTATAATGATAACACTAATAAAATGACAACAGCAATAATAAAAGGATTGGAATGTGCAAATGATGTGCAGTGCAATCGCTCACCACCCGCCGACCGACACCCAGCCAGTCCCCGAGTGGCAATCCCCGGCCCCTACTCCCCCTAGACGTGACACCACACAGTATGGAATAACCCTGTTGGCCACTTTGGGTTGGCTGCCATGGCTGTGTCCTGTGCCAACTTCTTGTGCCCCTCCAGCTTTCTCGCTGGCTGGGCATGAGAAGCTGAAAAATCCTTAACTTTAGTCTAAACACTACTTAGCAACAACTGAAAACATCAGTGTTATCAACATTCTTCTCATACTGAACTCAAAACATAGCACCGTACCAGCTACTAGGAAGACAATTAACTCTATCCCAGCTGAAACCAGGACACAGTGGGAACTACACACCCAATTGTCTTAAAACTGTCACCCAAGTGAGAATTTTTTAAAACATGCTATATCTTTGCCATGTACAACACATTTTTCTATAAATGAGTCTGTCTACTCAGAAGGAAACAGGTCTAGACTAAGAAAGGCCTTGTGGATCTTAGAAATAATGTGACTTCAGGGAAGTACTTATATTCAAATGGCACATTCTGCTTTCTCAATCCTGTAATGCTTCAAAATTGATATGTCACTTTGTCTTGATAAAGGATAAGTGCAGATAACGGATTAATTGGATTATTGGGCTGTAATGAAAATGGTCCCAGGAGAGCACAGATGCACAAAGATGCATGCAAGATTTGGGACTACCAAGCAACAACTGAAAATACTTTTACTTTTGACATGCAGATCATGATCTGACTTTTTAATGTTTACGGTTTGCATACAGTTTACAGTGGAGTTTTGAAGGGATAATTATTATTGGTTTGTTATTTTCTTGAATGCCAAGGAAGATACATAACTTCTCCCAGTATCATTCAGTGTATTAATATTCCAGCCTTCCTGGATTAGCATCTTAGCTTTACTGGTGGCAGGTATGTCACAGTAAGCACTCTTTTCCTCATTTTAAGTAATTCAGACATTGTATGCTGCAGAAGAAATGAGAGAAGTCATTTAAAAGCATTTTCCAATGCTGTTTCCTGGTTTACAGTTTTTAATTTATGATCTGTGGACTATTTCTATGAAATTCACAAGCAGCAACAGAAAAGCAAGCAAACTGTCGGCAGGCTTAAATTCCCTCTAAATGAACTGCATATTCATGAACTGCACTGGAAAGGACCAGGGAAATCTGCAAATCAAAAAATCATATAGGATCAATTTGTGCCATCTCAGATAGAACTTTTTAAACACTT
Source organism: Haliaeetus albicilla (assembly GCF_947461875.1). Taxonomy (NCBI): domain Eukaryota; kingdom Metazoa; phylum Chordata; class Aves; order Accipitriformes; family Accipitridae; genus Haliaeetus; species Haliaeetus albicilla. The sequence goes on from NC_091516.1 coordinate 6,434,812, forward strand.
AATTTTCTCAAAAAACAGCCCCTGATTTATAAAAGGGGCCAAGGAAGTGATTTACCAATTAATTCATATTACTGTAACTGCAGAGAAGCAGGAAAGGGTGCACTTTGCTTTTGTTAAATATTGCTCAATATAGGCAACTGCATACGGAAATTGATGCCTTCCCTGTATTTTAGCTGTTAATGCATAAAACAGCACAAATGTTCATGACCTAACGTCTGGACGAGGAACTTCCGTGCTCTCTTACTTCTTTCTTTCACTTTGGAACTCGTGGGGTTTTTTTGTTCATACTACCTCAAAATATCATAACAAAGAGAAGAAGGAAGAAAAATTAATTTAGGCGGCTAGTAATATAAAAGATCTTTTTTCACACCTTTTGACATACCAAAAGTATGCAGGGCCAAATTTTAAGCCTTGTTAAATGTGAAGGCAGGTTGAATAATAATTTTAATTTAAAAAAAAAAATATTTACATGCAGAGAAATTTCCACATTGGTCAGATGAATTACTCATAATGAACAATTCATCCAGCTGCATTAAATAACTTTAAATCATTGAAACCTCTATGCCAGGCTGCCCAGATATCTCTTCTAAGATTCTGATCACTCTAAAATGATGTGATCGTCTGCAATACTAGTTCTGAATACTTAAAACATACTTTTAAAATTCTGTCCTTATTTAAGGACAGAATAGGCCAGTATGGAATCAGGAACTGCATATATATATAAACCAGGCTCTTTCTGCTGAGGTGAAATCATCTGAATTCTCCAAGAAGTGAAGAACTGTCTTAGATTCTTCATTTTTAAATATGGGTCCTCATTTGTATCACCGGCACTGTTAGATCATAGTACAGATGTATTTGGTCATTCAGTTCAGTTGTGTGCAGCTGAAAGATCAACCTTTCCTTGTTTCTTCAGGGTGTCACCTTATGTATTCTCTTCTACCTGAGCAAAATTACCCTGGGAAAAGTATTTAATACTCTGTCTTTCATGTTAAGGGGCACTTTGCCTAGAAGATGAATTTAGTGTAGGCAGCCTCAGCAGCACTTGTGATGTGTGGCAACTGGTAGGATCAGGCCTTTTTTTTGGTCAGGAGACCAACTAACCCCAAGAATTACGACATTGCATTTAAAAATATATCGGAGCTAAGCCATTAGAATAGTAAACAGTTCCTGTTTGCTGGCAAAGAAGTCTTTTCAAACTTATTCAGCATTTTGTGTCAGATACTGAATGTCTGTGGTCATAATCTCAAATTCCTGTTTATTTTCAGTGAGTCAACTGTTTTTTCTTTTTTTTTTGCCAAAAAACCAAGTAGTTTCACAGGACTCGGTTTCCCTAGACGTCATGCTTCTCACGAGCAACAGGGCATAAGTCACTTCTTGCCTTCCTCAATGCTGAGGTCATGAAAACCACTCTGATCACTCATTTCTCTCCTGTTTCCTTCACGCTGAATGTCCTTTAGAGCATACCTGACTATTAATGGCTTACTTCACAAATGTAAAAAGTGCAAAAGCCATTCCCTTCTTGTGCAGAAGAATTCAGTGTGAAGGAAATCAGGAAGCCAAACAGTACATGGGAACACAGGTATTTTTGAAAGGTTGGCTGGCATAACTCATTGAAGTAAGGTCTGTATGACTGTGAAGCCACCGATATTATATATTCTATCATCCTCTATCAGTTTTAGCATTTTGTCTCTGTATTTTGCTGGTGTGAACAGTCTTTTCTCTTTTATGACAATGAACAGAGTCCCAGCTTGATTTTATATGAGAAAATCTCCCTGGGGACTTTGCAGACTCACAGAACATGGGGCTATTGTTGACTGGGACATGACAATACCAGACCAGTGGAATATACAGCTGCAAGCCACAGGGCACTGCTGTTCTGTGTTGTAATTTCCTCCAGTGGACTCTTCCAGTGCGCAGGGGAAAAGTCTCTCTTCTCAAAGAGGCTTAAGTCTTATGTACTTACTTAAACATCGGGTCCAAGAACTCAAACGTTGCCAAAAAAGTTATGTGACATGGTCCTGTCTTATGCTGTACCAGCTGTGTACTGAGGGTTAGCCTGGCACTGAAGTATGAGTCTTACAGATTGTGCGAGATAGACCAGCACCAACGAATTAAATAGTGTTGTGGGATGTGCCTAGGCAGTGGCACTCCATGCTGTTAGGTCATTAGAATCGTCCTCAGCAAGGTTTTGATCCAAGACAACAAATAGATTCCCAAAATTTCCTAGACAAGAGCATTTCCAGTTGTGGCCATCATGTTTGTGAAGGCAAGTGGGGTTAATAGGCTGTGGGCTCTCGCAAGAGGATTGGCGTCTGTGCTGGAAAAAGATCTCTGTTATGCTTAATTTTCCAGCATAGATGTATTCCCCAAGTTGAACTCTTATCTCAGTGATTTCTGTAATTGTGATCTTCACATTTTATGTTTACAATAGCTGGTATCTACAAATGATGCTGTTGCTTCTAAATCTGCTCCAGAGGATGCACAGCACAGCAGGTTAGAACCAATTACTGTAATGCCTTGCTGTCTGCAAGTCTTTTGACTTAACACTGGGTTAAATCCAATTTTTCCATCTTCCTTCTGAGATTGACGCAAATGATGTGAGACCTTCTCTCTCCACCAGCACCTTCCAGTGGAACACCAGAACTGATAACTGCACAGGCGGGACTTGGGAGCCCCAGCACACAGATTTCTGGACAGCTAACATAGGAAAATAGAACTTCCCTTTGGAAAAAAATAAAAGCACTGACAAGTTCTTGTGCTTTTGGAATGAAATTTAAAACTCTTTTTTCCTGGATGGGAAGAGAGAACAAATACAGTCAACAGCATCTCAATCCAAAGAAGCCAACAGGAGTTTTGTTGATATTTTTATTAGCAGACTGCATATATGAAGTGAACCACTGTTATAAAAATTGGTTGGATGGTTGCTTTTTTCAAATTTTACTCTTCAGATACAAATGAGGCAAACACTCTTCTAACAACCTGTCTTATGTCAGAATACAGCAAACAGGTGCAAGTTTCAGAAAAAGTGAATAGCATGTAGGCAGTCATCTTTAGTCATTGCATCATTCATACCTAAATCAACAAATTTCCTATACAATAAATAAATTTAAGGAAAAAAAAAAATAGAAAAGTACTTCCTTGTTCTTTGTGCACTCTGAGAGTGCCTTGTTATTTAAGCACTTTGGCAATGATCTTTTCCTGATGTTTTCCAAGCTCGATTTTTTCCCCCTGTGTTTCCCTTCCATTCTTTAACCCTATATCAGACCATGGAAAAATAAAATTGAAAAGAAGAGGTGCCTGTGGAACAAAAGGGAAAACAAAACAACATGGGTGTGGAGAACGTAGGGAATCTGCAACAGTGGATTCAGCTGTAATTTAGTGCAGTTTGTAGCCTCATTTTTCCAGACTGCCCAGCGAGAGGCCACATTGCCCAACTCGTCATGCTTCAATGAAAGACAAACCCATGACTATTGCAGCCAGGAAATGTTGACATAAAGGAGTTACTAAGAAAACCTGAATGTTAGTCATTCTGCATGTTAGACACATTGCAGGCAAGGTCACACAAGCTTTATTCACATTAATACCACTGCTTTTTTGTCTTGACAGTGTCTATGACAATCAGGCAAAATGGGGTTTTTTTGTCAGTACAAAAAATGAAACAGCATTTTCCACAAACACTTTGAAAAGAAACATGTTGAGCCTGTAGCATGGTTGTATCCTGTGAATAGAGAATGGGTTTTTTGCAAGGAAGGAGGCATTGCAGAGAATTGCCAGAAGGACAGATTCAGACACATGTGAGTATCTTCCTCCCCCAGTTACTATTATTATTATACTTCTAATGCCCACATTAATCCTGTACTCAAGAATTCTCTCTTAGCATTGAAAAATCTGCACAATGAACTGTCTATGAGACCCCATCAAGACTACACCACACTTTGAAAAAGTCATTACTGGAAGTAGGAGTAGCTGGATCTATGGAAGATTGAACCAGTTAAATTCAATTAAAGGGAGTTACTATTGTAGGCGAGGGCTCTGCGGCATGAACCAAGGAGGAGAAAGGCAGAGTTAGCTGTATAATTTGAGCAGGATGAACAAGGCAAGGAGAGGGATGGAAAAAGGCATGAGCAGGTGTGGGACCCCGTACGGTTGGGGTGGTATCGGTGGGTTCCTCCCCCTGTGGTGGGAAAGGAGGGGGTGGGTGCCATTGCAGGCCACAGGACCATCTGCCTGCTGCACACCCGGGCGGTTTGCATGAGAGGCAGTGAGAATGTGAGTTCCAAAGGCAGTAAAGCTGAGCCTGTGCACCTGCCTTTGCAGCCCAGTCTGCTATAAGTCCCTTGCAGGGACCTTTGCTTTCAGACCAGTTTCTATTCTCACTCTTATGTTCCCCTGTTAGCAGCAATTCACTTTCCATGATCTCCCACTTTCTGAAGACTGGAATATGGCTGTACTCCATTGCTTTATTCAAAACAAAGAACTCCAAAATCCTTTTAAAAACATGAATATACGTATCTTTGCGTCAGTTCAGTGAAGGTGAAGATTATTGCTCAGGGTCAAGAAATTTGGGGCAAACAGAAGATAAGGCACAGGTGTTTATTTAGCCATTGGTTTTTGATACCTTCATTTTTAGGCCCTTAATATGTGTGCAAATGGTCCCCCCTCTAAAGCACTTCATCTAAAGACATTGACTAAATCAATGCCAGTTAGGATTAGAAGCCAGGATTTCTAAAATCTTGATCTCCATCTTTAGCTACCTCTTATTATCTATTTCCTCCTTTTCAGAGCAAGTGATCACAGAGGAACCGTATATCTACACATTTTCCAAATGATGTTAAAGTCATGAAAATACTTGGGTTGAACTGATATGTGAGGACTGTACGGACAAAATTTTAGGTCCTTCCCTTATCATTCCTGCACACTGCTAAGCTTGAATCCTTGAATCCTCTGCTCTCTTAATTGATACTAGAATACGAAATGTCCCTTTTGTTTAAAAAGTGATTAGTACACCAACTTCAACTGAAGTAAGCATGAATGAACCACAAGCTTATATTCTTCTGTGAAAGCAAGTGACCATCTGTAGTTTCTGGCTAATGAAAGGGGTAGGTTTCATGAAGGAGATATTAGGCAGAACTAACCATGAGTATGTGTCATTCATCATTCACCCTGAAGTTGAGAAAGGAAAGCTAGTCTGCCTTTCAAATTTGAAAGCTAGAGGCCACATTCAAAACATTTCCAAGTTATCAGTAAAATTAAGGTTCTTACATCTGCTATAACCCCCTAAATATATAAATACTCTGCTTTGAATATGTACAGTTCTTGCCATTAGCAATGTAATCTGAGTATTTCAGGGTGTTGAAAAACACCCCATTTGGAGTTGCTTATCTTTCTAGTTGAACTGCAGATAGGTTTCTGCTGGGATGGTATTATCATCTAATGACTCTGAAAAGTATAAAACTACTGAATTACTGAATCTAAGTTAAACTCCACTCAGAGAAAAGTAGAAAACCCACTGCAAATCTGTTCTTGCTTAAAATAATTTTTTATTGTCAATTTGTGATTTAAAATAATTTTCTCAAACCTGATTTTATTTTGCTGACATATCATGCTTATTAAGATACTGCATATTTTTGTCCTGGGAAAGGCTCATCTTTTTTATTTCTTAGGCTGCAACCTAACAGTGTTCTTCCCCTGTTATTTTCCCTATTGCAATAATTTGCATTGTTTTCATGCTAACAGTTTAGCTATCACAATTCAAAATAGCAGTGTTGAAAGATACATGAGCTTTTTTAAAAGGAATCAGCTTGGTTTTATTTGTATTTTACCTCATTTAATTTGACAAGCGCATTTATTTCCAGACTAGGAATCTCAGGACAGGCATACAGCACCGATCATGTGGATCTTAATATTAGAAATACAGCAATAAAGGAAACTTGACATTAGGGAGTCTCACAACACTTTTGTCTGAAAAAAAAAGAAAACGAACACCAACCAGAAACCCTCCACTGTTTAATGGTTTAAAAAATTAAGTCCATTCATTATGGAAAGGTTACTTAGACTGCATATGCCCCAGAGATTCTGGCTTCTTTACCAATTACTCTGATAATTTCCAATGATATGGATACCCATTCTCTGGATACACAGTTCAGACTATTTCTTTATTTAATTGAGGACACTAAATAGCAGCCAGATGGCTGCTTATTACAAGCCTTTTAGGAATTTGAGCCCAAAGTGAGAAACAGAGTATGTTTTTCTCCATTTTCCAAGAGCATGAGCTGCATACATACTATGAAAATGCAGGACAAAACAGCTATAACATTTTCCTCCAGTGTCATAGACATTTCTTTGCTTTACTCTTTAAGGTAAGGAAATGTATTTTGAAAAGCAATATTAATTTCTTCTGTTTAGAAATGGGCAAACACCTAAAGCGCCTCCACATCAGGCCATAGGAGAACTGTGCTCTTGGAGCATGGCACTGAGAGGACCACCCTTGCTGGGCTTTGTGCAGGCAACCGACTGCAGCCAGACAGTTACTTGGCTCTTCCAATAAAAGTATTAGTTAACAAAAGCCTAAGGAAGTATAAGGCAACCCTTCCTGCTCTGCTTTTTCCTTCCAACTCTTCAACTCCCATCCCAAACCAAAGCCTTACTAGACTTTGAGAAAAACATCTGCGTTTTGGGTGCACTGGGGCCAACATCTAAAATCTAAGGTATTTTCCATTAGACCCCAAAATGCCTAGCAGAATACTTATATAGTAGCCTAATTCAATGAGGTAAAGAGCATACTACAGCTCTTTTGTTATTTTAGGAGAACTTTAGGCACCAGCCTGCCTATCAGGTGTGAGATAGGCAAGAGCTTAATGATCATCCCACCACCTCAGAAGTCCATGTATTCATGCAGGCAGTACCCGCCACTCCTGGAGCCAGAGACTGGAGATTGTTGGGATGGGAAAAAGTACAGGCCAGGAAGGAAAGGCTCCATGTGCTGTGCCCAGAAGGATGTGCTTGGGCATCAAGATAGGCCAGCCCATTCATTTTCTTTTCTCTGAGAAAATTAGGTGGGTAGGATCTCTTTGCTTGGCTGCTGGCTTTTCTTTTCTACCTCATACTTTCACCAGGGCACTTCTGCTTAACAAGGCTTGACTCAATCCTTGAGTTCATAAATTTTCAGCTTTAAGTCTGTTTAGGCCTATTAATGTGTTTGGGTTGCAATACATATTTAAGAAAGACTTTCAGGCTTAGTTTGAAGACTTCCAAATAGACAAAAGCACGATGATGTTCCCAAGTATGTTTTTTGCAATAGTTGAGCTGGGCACTCAGAAAAGTTTCCTGTTATTTCTAAATTTCTTCACAGTCAGCATCAAACTTCACTCTGCCTTTTTTTGTTACCTATGTTACCTGTTAACCTTCCATAGGCCATCATTAAGCCAGATCTTGGTCATTCTTTTGTAAAGGAAAATAATTGCAGCTTATTAGTCTTCTCATAAGATGGAAAGGTTTGATTTCCTCAGATATTCCCCCTCACTAAATCACTCTGGTTTAGTTTCCTTTCCTACTTCAACTACTTTTCCAAACATGGACATCAGCACTGAAAAATCTGCTCCTTCTTGCTCCCATCAATGCAGTACCAAGATAATATTTCTTCCTTAAGCCACTAGAGCCAAGGATTATCCTCTTTGATGTAAAGCACTGGACTACAGATCAGAGTGAACTGGTTTTCTACAGTCATCTGTAGTCATTTGTAGTTCCTGTTCAGTGTCACTGCTTTCTAGGAGGAGGCAAACTCCACTCTGAGTTACAGTCCTTTCCTTCAGATATAGTTGTTTGTGAACGTGGTTGGAGGTTTTTCAGAAGCCCAGTCTCCCTTTACAACTGAAGCACAGCAAAGAAAAAAGGGGGTCAAAGGAAAAAAAAAAAAAACAACAAAAAACAAACAACAAAAGAATGACTAAGAGGACCACAGGGAAGATGAGAGGGAGGAGAAACTATAGCAGGGTGGTAATAGCATCTTTGACAATCACAGAACATGTTTTAAAACCTAATTCCTCATTTTTCAGTTATGTACAAAACATCATTTTATCTAATTGCTTCCTTGTAGCTGCTTTGCCCATTTCAGTCTTTCAATATATGCAACTCTGAAAGCTTCCTTGAACTCTGAATTGTTCTTCTTCCTTTCTAGCCTGGTTTTATAAGGGAACAACCTCTATGCAACTATGCCATCTGCCTGTCTGCCTCCCAACTCCAGTTTCAGTGCAACAGCCAACTTGAGTCAACTTTGAAATAGGTCCAAAGTTCTCAAAGATGCTAAGTTCTTACAAGTTCATCAAAAATTGGCAGCAAAAAAGAGGAAAAAAGCCCAATTAAATATCTTATGGTGAGTGAAAGACAGACCCAACTTAGCATCTTCTCTATTTGAAGAGGCAGCAGCAATCTGGCCAGTGTATAGTCACAGTTTGGCTGGTTTGTGAGGGCACACATAGTTCTGAATCAGCCACAGGATGCACTGGAGCTTTTCTGTGTAATATATGTGGGAAGGAGCTGAAGGTGAACCTGAGGTAGGGCAGGACAAGGGCCTAGAAAACACACATCCAAGGGAAGCTAGATTTCATTCATCTTGCTGCTCCTTATCTTCCAGTGATTCCTTTTAAAGAAATTACCACCTTGTTAATGAGGACAAGGAAAGGAGAACCATTGATAACTTTTGGGCTCAGTGCCAGATCATCAGAGGTTTTAGTTAGATATTTTACAAAAACAAGGAGTATCAGCACAGCCGAGACACTAGGAAATTCCATGAGATTCCACAAAATTCAATGAAGAGATGACAGCATTATGCTAATACACCTTCTGTGCCATCTTGTCCCAATTCATAGTCATCACCTCACACCATCTTTACCATATGTAAAAGATGACGATGCAGACTGCATGAAATATTTGAGCTGGTTAAATTTTATACCAGCTTCCTATTAAATATCATTCTCATTTATACATGATGAGGGGCCTTTCTTTGTGCTTAGCAATATTGTCCCTAACTTATTTGTAGCTTAGATATGTGCAGCTGTTTGTATCACTTTCAGATGAACACAGAACCAGGTTTTGAAATGCCCTGACCTGAGAAACCTGATGGCAAATCTCAAGGGATTCTGAAGTTGAGCCCTGCACCCTTATATTATTACTCCTACACTCTTAAAAGCAGCATTTAATAAAAGTAAGTTCTGCAGCAAGTTTGGGCAGTGTTCTTTGAAGACTGTCTCCTGCATTTTTATAAACAAGTCAAAATACCTTCTTGTAAAGTTGTTCCAGAACAGCATGGGTTATAAGAAAGAGTGTGATTTTGTGTTGTACACATCTGAGAAAGAGACTCTACCGTGGTAGATTCACATCTGCTGCCAGTTGGGCTCTTTTATTGGATGTTAGAATAACAGTAGAAGCTGGAGCATCAACAGGGAAACAACTTGTCAAGACAGAGCAGACGGAGATGAATATAACTCATCAAAACTTGAAAACTAAGTAAGTGTTGTTGCAAAAGCATTGGGAAAATGTGTCTGTTGGGTAACTGCTGTGTGACAGTAAAATGTCAGAAATTTGTTTTGCCTGAGACTGCAGAGAAAGGCATGATATGATTTCTGTGGGACTGTTTATCTGAGAACTGAAAACAAAAAAATAAAAAGTTGTAAAACAATAGGAAAAAAAACCCTTGTCATTAACATCTAAGGGCAGTTCTCTGGAGAAGAAAATTTATGCAATGCCTTTGTCCTAGAGGATTTGAATGCTTAGACAACACCACGCTTGGTGTCAGTGCCTTTGTATTAAAAAAAAGATTAAAAATAAAAATTGCAGGCTAATGAGTGGGACACACAAACTCATCCACACAGTATGAAGGAGTGTTAGATATCTGAAAAAGTTTTCATGGTAGCTAGTGAAATGTGCCTGGAGCTGCCTGAGCCAACCAGAAGGAAGGAACAAGGTCTGAATCATGAAAACGAGGTTGGTTCCCAGCTGCAGGACAGGGCCAGTCTCCACTCAGTGTGGTCTCCCAGCACTCCTCAGTCAGTGACTCAGGTAACAGCTAAACCAGCTCAGCTGTTTTCCCCAGAAAGCCTGGAAGGTTTCCCTGTAGGGGAACATACTTTTCCTTTGCTTTGTGCACACAGTAGTGGAAAGGGCAGAGCACTTGCCTGACTTACCATATTGTTGAGACTAGTTCTCTGGAGAGCACCCTAAATGATGGTTTAGTCTCTGTCCCCTTGTTCATTCTATAGTTTCGCAAAGAGCACCTATGGCTTACAGCTTTGGGCTCTCTCCTGGGAGTGGAGGAGGACACCTCTCTCAGTCACAGAGGAAGAAAGTTTAAACCTGGATTTCCCCAGTATTACATGAATGCCCCAATCATCATCCTTACCTGCCACCACCAACTCTCCCAGAGTGTGTGGGGTTTGCAAACACAGTGGTCAGGAAACATGTAGTTTAGTTTATTAACCTAGCCAAGGTGCCAACAGTGTTTGCTCCTGTGAGAGATCCCTCTGAGCTAGGTTTGAAGGAGCAAATTGGCACAGGGAAGTCACTTCCAACCAGCCAGGCTACAGTTCCACTGTGCAACCATGTGTGTTTCCAACACTTGTGTTGTTTTCAAAGGATGTAGGATTACTGTGTGTCTCCCCCCAAAGCAAGAGAGGCTGTGCCATTTCCTGAGCCTGGGGAATCTTCAAAGGCAGATTGCAGAGACTTTGAGTCAGGCATCTCCTTCTCTCGGAGTCACATGTTTGTGTGGAAGCTATCAGTCACTTGTGTCATCCATTCTAGCACGGGACAAAAAGTTGAGCTCAGTGGAGTGCTTTATACCTTCTTGAGATACTTGCTACATACACCTTTGGTATTTATTCAGCACGTGCTGTGAGTGTAACCAGTTGGATGATTTCCCCATACAGCATCCGAAAGACATTTCCAGCTACAGCTGCTCTTCACTTGCTAGAGAAAGGCAGTCATAGTCTCAGTGGACTCTCTACTGGCCACACAAACAACCAGCCTCATCATTTTTGCTGTCTTTTATTTATGATATCAATAGCTAAGAAAGAAACAGATCCATGCCTCACATCATCAGAAAAGAATGTGAAGAAGGTAGGGCAAAATATATTTTGCTATTTATTTTAAACTATTCTACAGAGTTACCCTTATGTGGCAGGGTTGGTTCGGTTTTTCCCAAAGCAATAAAAGTTGAAGAAGTTGCCAACAGCAGCCATGCTATTACTTGAAATACACTTACCAGCTCCAAGAGCTCTGGAGTTACAAAGACTTTCAACCATTTGAAGTAAAACAAAGTTTCTCTTCCAAAACCTGTGTACTGGAACAGCTTCTCATTGAACTTTCCCATAAACTAAAGAATTGGTGACTTCTGACCAGTGAGCATTAAACCATGTAACAGGTCCATAACAGAGACAAGTAAATCTCCTAGGCACTCAGACTTGTTTGAAGAAAATGACATCCACAACTGACAACACCATAAACTGTCACTGAGGTAATGGTCAAAGCTAGGTTCAGGTATGTACATCCAGCCTATAAAGATTGTAGCTCTAACACCTGGGAGGTGCGGCACTGTTTACAGCTAAACTTCTACAATTGCTCCTGGCAGAGGCTCTGATTTGTGTACTTGCTTATATATTCTTGTTCTGGATTTATATTTCTCAAAGAATAAAGATTTTTGGGTTTGTTTGTTTGTTTTTTTTTTTAAAAAAAAGGAAGTTAAAACTCTAAAGCAGAACGTGGGTATGTCTAGGTTTCTTAGGAAAGTACTGCCCTCTGCTCACAGCTGCCAGCCTGAGAATTTCCCAGCAGGGTGGAAGTGGGGAAACTGTGAAACCAGAGGAGAGTTCTGCTACCCGACAGCCCCTGAGAGCAACTCCTTCTTCTGCAGCTGCACTCCTCAGGATGCAAGAGAGGACCTCTTCCTGACAGCTGAAGCAGTGCAGAGCCTGGGCAGAGTGAAGGCTCTTGCCCTCTGCCTGTGAAACAGCCTGGTATGACATGAAATAGGCTGCCAAATGGCCAAGGTCTGCCAGGCACTGTGCGTGCTGTAGCTGAGCTGGCTGATGGGGGAAGAAGCAGCTGCTTCCCGAGCTGTGCCATCACTGAGGGGTATCATGAATCCACCAGTTTAGAAACTTTCAGGCTTTCTGGGGAATCAGTGAAATGGAAGTGGGTATAGTGTGTCTTTCAGTGTAACATGCGGGTGCAGATTAGAGTAGGCCACAACACAGATCAGTGGTGACCAACCGTTACCACCCCACCGGCTCTTGAGCAGCACACACAGAAGTACTGGCCTTCTGAGGGCAGATCCCATACTAGGAACCAAGAGTGCCCAAGAGACGTCTCAGAATCCCAGAAATTAGCAGAACAGGGAAGACTAAATGAACCCAAGTCCTACAACCAGGAGCAAGGTGATTTAGGGAAGGAAAATGGGCACCTTGTCTCACTGATGGTTATAATGCAGCATTCCTAGCAGTGTATAGGACCTGGGATGGACAATACAGATTGACTAAGAGATGCTATGAAGTATGCAGTTGTTTGTTCTTCTAGCAGATTCATCCCACTTCTGCTTACTTCTACACCTGGTCTAATCTTAGTCATAGAGCTGCTCTTCAACAGTATTCGGTGCAGCCCTGTATAAGTGAGATCAGTCCTCAAACTACTTTCATTTCTTTTAAGAACTAAGCTCAGGTCCATCTTTATCTGCATTAGTTACCTCAGTGCTCAAAATCAAGACTTCTGTTGCCTTACTTATAAATACCTTTCAGTGTCTACAGATAACCAGATTTACCATTAATCATTAATTGTGATTACAATCAGTCAAAACCTCGGGCAAGTTCACCTTGTTTCTTTCTGCACTTTGATCAAGACGTTAGGAACATTGCAGCTCTATTTTTAAGGCAATATTCATGCCACCAGGCTTTAACATCTGAGTTACACCCTAGGCAACTCGGCTCAGCCAGACTGGGCAATGGTTATATAAGGAAGGATTTTAGTGATCTGATCTGATGAATCCCCACAACTGGACTTCTTGACAGGCAGCCACCTTTGTAAGTCAACATTAAAAATTTTCATGCCATAGGAGATTTGTTTACTCCTACTAGATCTCCTGCCAGCTGCAGTGGGAAGCAGGAGAAAAAGCAAACTGAGCTTCTAAGTTTTGCCACCCCCCACAAGCACAACTCTCCCCTCGAATGGGAAGAAAACTCGTCATGTTGATTCTTGCTTTTCCCTTTCTCTGGCAGTGAGGTGAGCTCCCCAAGCAGCATGGTGGATCATAGCCCGCTTCCCAGAGGCACAGCCCAGCACGTCACCCCTGCCTTTCAAACAAGGCCATAGGCCTGCTTCCAAATGACCTTCCCTGTTTAGAAACTCCATCTAACCCCAGAGAACTTGTCTCTCTCCCATCCTCCTACCTTCCTCTGCCTCTCTAACCAACCACTGCTTCAGCGCCCCTTGATAGCAAAGTAGCTTCCCTGGTGGCTTTGCATGTCTGAAACCAACTTCCTACATGCCTCTCCCGTATGGATTCAATTTCATTTTGTATTGGGTTTTTGTGGCAAGGTTTTGGTAGTGGGGGGGAGTTACAGGGGTGGTTTCTGTGAGAAGCTGCTAGAAGCTTCCCCCATATCTGATAAAGCCAATGCCAGCCGGCTCCAAGACGGACCTGCTGCCGGCCAAGGCCGAGCCCATCAGTGATGGCAGTAGCGCCTCTGGGATAACATATTTAAGAAGGGAAAAAAAGTTGCTGTGGACACAGAAACAGCAGCCAGAGAGAGGAGTGAGAACATGTGAGAGAAACAACCCTGCAGACCCCCAGGTCAGTGAAGAAGGAGGGGGAGGAGGTGCTCCAGGTGCTGGATTCCCCTGCAGCCCCTTGGGAAGACCATGGTGAGGCAGGCTGTCCCCCTGCAGCCCAGGGAGGTCCACGGTGGAGCAGATATCCACCCGCAGGCCATGGAGGACCAGACCAGAGCAGGTGGATGCCCGAAGGAGGCTGTGACCCTGTGGGAAGCCCGCGCTGGAGCAGGTTTTCTGGCAGGACCTGTGACCCTGCAGGGACCCACGCTGGAGCAGTCTGTGCCTGAAGGACTGCAGCCCATGGAAAGGACCCACGCTGGAGCAGTTTGTGAAGAACTGCAGCCCGTGGGAAGGACCCACGCTAGCAAAGTTTGCAGAGGACTGTCTCCCATGTGAGGGACCCCATGGTGGAGGAGGGGAAGCATGTGATGAGTCCTGCCCCTGAGGAGGATGAAGTGGCAGAGACGTGTGGTGAAATGACCGTAAACCCCATTCCTTGTTCCCCTGTGATGCTGGGGGCGGTTAGGCAGAGAATCCGGGAGTGAAGCTGTGCCCCGGAAGAAGGGAGGGGTGGAGGGCAGGTGTTTTGAGATTTGGTTTTATTTCTCATTACCCTACTCTGGTTAATTGGCAATAAATTAAGTTAATTTTCCCCAAGTTGAGTCTGTTTTTCCCATGACAGTAATTGGTTGAGTGATCTCTCCCTGTCCTTATCTCGACCCACGAGCCCTTTATTATATTTTCTCTCCTCTGTCCAGCTGGGGGGGGGCGGGGGGATAATAGAACACCTTTGGCAGGCACCTGGCATCAGCCAGGGTTAACCCCCCTCACATTTATATGTACCTGTATATGAAATACAAACTTTTGAGTCCTCCAATTATCTTTTATTCTCTCAAGACTTTCCTCATCAATGTGCTTTCATGCACCATACATAAAAGTTGCTATGCAAGATGAAGTTGTACAGTGTATTAGCTGGAGCAAATCACAGTGATCAGTCACACAACTTGCATATTGCATGTATTTATTCTTATCTATTGTCTGTGTTCTTGCAGGAAGTTCTGATGCTCGCTACCATCCAACAAATTTATGAGACCTGATGCCCCTCTCACTGTGATGCCATGCAAAGGTTTTGCAGCTAAAACCTCAGTCTGTGAACAACTTCATGTCTAAGTAGTGCTTAACAGCATGTATAAAGCATTACGACAAAAATAACCAAGCAGCAAGACTGGAAATGAGGAAATGATCACGTAAAGCAAGCATTTCACCATACAGGGTCTCCCTACGAACAGATGTGAAACTACAAATTTCACCAGTTGCAATGAAAGAACATTTTGTTCTGAGACTGCATTTGGGATATGCAAGCTCTGGCAGGAATTATTAGCTTGAAACAAGTGAAGATAAATTAATAGTCTCCATTAAATATGCCAGGACAATTATTTTCAGCCCATTTAAAAATATTCACAGAATGTACTTCAACATACATCACAAGGACTGACTTGAAAAAAATGGTGCAAGCAGGACTGACTGACGCCTGTAGCTCAGGGCACGTAAGTAGATTCACTGCTCAGTTTGGCCTTGCAGGTGGTAACAAGCTACTAAAGCGAAAGTTGTAGCTGGCCCTTACTAATACTTTAATAAAAACATAAAAGGTTTATTACCATTTCTGTCCTATTTTCTTCCCAAACCAATGTTTTCTGAGTTGTAGGAGGGCTGGGGGAGCAGGACACGACCCCGAGCCCAAGCACCACTACTGCTGACACAGATTTCTGCGCTCAGGTCACCGAGTCACAGCACAGGGAAAGCTGCTCCCCTGGGAACCAGCATTTCTGATGTTTCAAGAAAAAAGTTCCTTTTCTCAAGTTACGGGAACAACTACAAACCAGCTAGGTTCTCATTAACAAAAAATCAAAATCAGGTCAAATAATGCATTTGGTGGGAGGCTGGGGTGAGTGTGTATTTTTGATCGAGATGAAAATCAAAGACAGAACAGCATTAATGTATTAACATTTAAGAATTTGGCATTTCAAAATCTTCTGAGCATGTTCAGTTAAATAATACAAAAACTTACTGAAACAAACCCAGAGCAATCCTGTTTGAGCAAGTTCAAATCAATGCCTTTATTTTGATGTTACATTCGTACAAGTGCTGAACACAGCCAGGTAGATGCATGATGAGACGTCTTCTCTTTTTCCAGCCACATGCATTATGTTAGAGGCACAACCCTGGACACTGCACAACAGTGGTCTCAGCACATGTGCAATTTAAAAAATAAATATCAGAAAACTTGGAAGAATGCTGTTAGTGGCAATGGGATCCTGTTGTGTTTCTGCACCAACTGCAGTACTTTACAGGTCTTCAAAGAAAGCACAAAAACATAAGTGTGTGGATTATAAACAAAACAGTTTATTGGTTTTATATATGTTTTCAAGGTACTTTCATGCTGCAGTTTAGAACTCCATTTGGTAAGAAAGTGAACCTTCATAAACCCCATCTTCACTAAGTAAAACGCACAACTTCAAGGTTAAATGAAACAACCAAAAAATTCAAACCAGATCCTGACCATAAACTATGTACGCTCCTGGAATCACAAAAAGAATCCAGAAGTACAAAATGTTTTTCTTGGGGATTTTCTAGATTGACTGTTATTTAGGAAATCCATGATGAGATTCATCCCAGCGAGTTTTTACCATCTCAAAGCTGCACTTCTAGCCAAGCCAGTGACCTCAGCTCATCCAGAGTTGACTCCTCTCACCTATATTAAATATCTATGCAAGAACAAGATGAACTGTCCTCTGCCAAAGACTATTCTGTTGTCCATAGGGAAAGCTTACATTAATGCAATGAGATTTTTTTTTTTCACCAGGGATTCAGGGTAGGATATTAAAGCAAATCCATATGTAGTTATCAGTTACAATAGTACCTCTGCATTTTGTATGAAACCCAGTAATCATTGATACAATAAACTTATATCCATATAAAGTTCTCATCAAAACATTCCATAATATGGCAGGCATTTTGGCACAGTTGTCTCACCGTAGCACCAACTGAACAAGAAAACTGAATGCTGGCACACTTCACTGATTAATTAGGACTTTAGGCTGGTTTTATTTAAAAAAACCAACCAACAAACAAACAAACCTCAATGCTTTAAAAATTGAGCCCAATGCTCAAAATACAATTCCATAATGCCTGATCTATTTGAAATTAACATCTGCTGTCAGCCAAAAAAGCATTTTGGAAACAGAGAAAAAGACTTCAGCCCATTACGCTGAAGCCAAAAAAGCCAGCACAAATCCTACCACCTTTTCTGTATTTTTCGTGTATCATTTCTTGCTCAGAGCATGCAAATGCAAAACTCAAGAATGCCCATTCAATTTTGGAATTCTGACTGCATTGCTGCTTTTTTGACTCAGTTGCTATTATGTTGTGGTCTCATTTTTTACCTTTGCCAGCACTACAGCAGCCTTGCATTCCATCTCCACTGCACACTGAGCACGACAACTTTAGGCACACCTGTCTTTACAATACATTTAGCAAAATCTCATTAAGCACCCACTTCACTTCCATATTTCTGTTCAGTCTGTCACGGGTCCACAGCGTGGATTTTGTCACCAGACTCCAGCAGCTTTCAGCACCGCACTATTCTGGTACCGAATTCGAGGTGTATCACCTGGTCTCCTAGTGGGTACTGGAGTATCACACCTCTTTTGCTGTTGACAGGAAGGTCTCAGTGGTAGAGAAATGTGAGATGGGCTTCTTTAAGCATCAGGGAAGTGCTGGGATTATAATTCTTTACTCCTCCTTGGACTGAGGCCTTGGAGGAGGTGTAGAGCGATCAGGTTCCTGCCATCAGCTAGAAGGCATCGGAGGCAGGCTGTAGCTGACAGCTGGGATCTGGAGGAAGCTGTTGTCTGCTTGGCATTAGTAGAACAGGTCTCAGGAAATGGCAAAAGGAAATGGTACAGCTGCACCTCCACAAAGGATGCTGGGTTGTCCCTGTGATGGCTGGCAGCACCCCTCTCTGGCTGAGAGTTTCTAAGAACAGTTCCAAAGATTTTCTTTGGAAAAGCAGAAAAGGTCTACAATGCAGGTTTGTAGCGGTCCACCTGGGACACCTGAACACCCCAGCCTTTTACACTGATGGCACTGCTTGAACTCCAACCTGCTCACACTGGCATCAGGTAAAAATGGTAATGACAGAGAAATAAAACCTGTGCATCAGGGTTCAAATACATTTTAGTTTGAGCATATAAAGGGTTCATACCTTTAGTCTCTAGTGCCCCACTAACTTGACTAGCTGAAGATGTGGCTTGAATATTTTCCACTGACATGGATTACTCTCCTTGAAGTGGGCTCTGAAAAATGCAGTGCTTCAAAATACACCACAATCATGGCTGACCATGGCAGAGGTGGTAAAGATGAGAAAGACTGCCCCCACTGCTCCCATGTTTAATTCCCAGAACACAGCAGTAAGCAGAGACATAGTCTGGCCCTCCTCAAGGGTGAAAATTTCTCATAATTGAAATACATAAATGACAGAAACACAGCTAAAAATCAACAACAAAAAAAAACGATCCAAAACATAGTGTGAAATGAATAGCACCAAGGATGTTGAGGCCCACACATTTGTTCTATAAAAGCGAAAACTGCAGTACCTAGACTCAAAAAATGATATTCCAGTGTTAACTGAGTGCAGTGCTGAGACTGCATCCTGATACTGAGCACGGTGGCTTTACAGAGAAACTCACTGGAAACTGTAACAATACAAAAGTACAAAAATAGATGAGAAGTTCAGTGGTTATTAAGAGACTGGTTATGATCACAGCACCATTCCCCTGAAGTCAGTTTGTTCTCTAAAGTCAACAAGAATTTTGCTGCTGTCCTCAGCAGAAGAAAGATTGGACCTTAACTGGAGACTGCACATCACTATTGAGCTTGGATTTCCAAAAATACAAAAATATTCCCTTTGCAGGGAAATTATTGCACATATTACCAGAGCAAAATTAGAATAGGTAGCACTTGTCATAGTGTTTAAGGCACATGTGTTTGGTGTTCTGGGAGATGAAGTATAAATTGTCAAACCTCAGAAGGGGATATGTACTTCCTTGCAGGATTGTTTCTGTTAAGAGGACTTAATTCTACTGCCATTTGCTTGAATGCCCAGACTCTAGGGAGAGTTGTGTTTGCATCACCGAAGACGGAATTTAGCCCTTTGTCAGGAGCAGGAAATTTTTATATGCTTGCACTTCCAGACATAACCTAAGCCTACAGGTAATTCAGCAGACAGGCTGAATGGCAGATACACAGTTTTTGCCATGTGGATTAGAGGTCATGGATGCATTTTACCAGTCTGCAGACATTAAAGGCTAGAGTTCAGTATCAAATGAGGAAAAAGAAAAAACAAAAGAACAAACAACATCTCACAGTAAAAGTATTTTACCAGAATCCTTATATACTGTCACTGCTGTACTATTGTTGCAGAGCTGAATTCTAGATTTCCAGTTCAGCGACTCAGATGAACACCTGTCAAAATAATCACAGCTTGCTTTGTTTAGTACTGGCCTCTGAAAACAGCCTTTGGGTCAAAATGACATTATTGAGATTAGCACCTTGGCAATTACTTACAGAAAAAGTTGAAGTTTTTCAAATAGAAAAAATACCTTTATAGCAAACCTGGTTCTTCAAAAAATGTAATTATATTAAAAATGTATAATCCATGACAGAACATTCTATTTTACCCCTGTCACAAGAAATAAAAATATTGCATACACAGGGTGCACTCAAAATCTATGGGGCCAAATTCTGCACTGAATTAAGTGGGAATTTTGCTGAAGTACAAGCTGGAAATCTTATTTTATGGTCATTGTAATCAGTAAGATTTTATTATTATTATTATTTCACAGGTATTTGGATTTCATCTAACAAACAGTGCATCATTTGACCCGTAATAAATATAAATAAAGAATGAATTACATGTCAACGACATATACTCTCTTTTCCATATTATCTCAATTAGCATGACCAAAACTGGCCATAACTACACCCAGTATTGATTGTGCTTCAAAGTTGGGTTTGTTTTTCGACAATACTGGATCATTTCAGGATCGAGGTTTAACCAGCTGTTTTGCAGAGACTGTTCTACCGTTGGAGAAACCACTGCGGGAAGCAGCTGTTCACTTCTTACTGCCATGAATGCTGAGGCTGTACTCCTCTCAACCCCCTTCAGGAGAGGAGTCACTGTAACACTGGGTACAGTCAAGCTCCGTTCCAGACACCAATCTGGACTACTGAGGACTGCATCTGTCTGACTTTTGACAAGTGGTTTTGTCTTCTCTTTCTTCTGACACATTAGCAAAACACACACAGAAATAACAGCAACAATAAGTAGCACAGACACTAGAACCAGGGGGATAATGATGTACCAAGGGTTTCTGCTTTCACCTCCCTGTTCTCTGGGACTCCTGGCATTAACCTGAGTTGTGGTCTTAGTCCCTGCAGATCCACTTGTTCCCATTGCCAGATTTAGCAATAGACCTTCCTCACGTAGATTTCCCCAGTGATTCTGCCCTGGCCACAGGGTTGGTTCAGTCTTCTGTGGTGCTACTGTAGGCTCTTCATTCTTAGAGGAGGCTGGTGCCTCGTTCTTTGAGGTAGCATGAATTTTTAAAGTGGTCATGCTGGTTATGGAAGGCACTTCAGTTGTAAAACCCTGTGCAAGTGGAGGACTGTATGGCACAATGGAATACTGAAAATAGCCAACAGCAGGCTGCACAGCATCTGCCCTGAGTATAAATGTGAATGAGTCATTTAACAGATCAATGCCTGTCATATTGGTATCTATGTCTAGAAGCACAACACCACTATCAATGTCAGCCTGCGTGAATGTCTGAGTATCTTCGAACACTGCATCATTCACGAACCTTTTCTTCACAATCCTTCCATGAGACGGGGGCACTATCACTTCAAATCTAGGATTGCTATTTGTCAAATTAGCTAGCTCAGAAGCATCCAGGTCACTGTTTCTGAACTTATAAGCTGCTTGATTTGAAATCTGCATGTCAGGTACAACTTGTACTAAAGGCTTCACTGTGATGTTCAGCACTTGTCCTGTTAGATTGCCTTCTGCAGTGAAGAGCATAAACTCCAGGACTTCCTTGGATGCAGTGAGATTTGTCAGGTGGTAAGACAGCCTTCCTGAGTACAAATCTGCTTGCTCAAATTTAGTAACCTGCTCATTTCCAATCATCAGATGCCCGTATTTGAGCGGCTGAGTTATTTCATACATAATATTAGTGCTTTTTCCATTTGTGACAGCTGAAAGCTGCACATTAGTAATAGTGACAGATGTCTGGCCCTGTGGAAGTGCAACATTGGTAAGGTTGACCAGGACAAGAGCGATTGGTATGACTTCAAGACTGAATAGTTTGTATAAAGGGCGATGTTTACCATCAGTCACACTGAAATAAAACACCCCAGAAGACGAACTTCCATCCTGCACAAACCAAACTTTACCACTGTCAACATCAGCTTGTGTGAAATCCTTTATAGAGACACTGAGATTGCTTTTCATTGCTAAATAACCATTATTGGGGTTGCTAACAATGGTGTATTTGAGCTCGGCTGGGGCATTATCTAGGTCTTCAACTTTCAGATTCTCTGATCCCAGCACTGACACATCTCCCTGCAGGACTTTCAAGTGCAGCCTTTTAGTCTTCAATTCTGGAGCTTGGTCATTCACTGGAACAACAGTGATATTAAACATCTCCTCTAAAAATTCGCTATGGGGCTTTGTTGCAGACTTGCTTTTTAGGTTTAACCAAACAGCAAAAGTGAAATTGTCATTAAGCGATTCAGAATTATCATGTATGTACACAATTCCAAATTTGTTCAGTATGTATTGGGAGAAGTGAGGCTTTTCTTTGGTAACATTTCTTTCTCCAACAACAATCATGCCATGTTGGGGTAAAGATACAACTTGATACCAGACTTCATACATGGAGCGCTGTACCTCAGGTAGCTTAATCAATAGATTCGAAGCATCTAAATTTGTTTTGTTGATTAATACTCTACCTCCTTCCTGGACTACGGCACCTAGCAAAACGGAAAAGACAATCTTAATAATTGACTATTTTATAGTTGCAATGTATCAGAAATTAGATGTCAAACACTGATGATGCTCAGAAAAGTTTCTCCTTCATGGTATCCTTGATTTCCATATGTCAGGCTAAAATATATTACCACTATTTTTAAAATACAGTCACATATAAGAGACAAGATTTTCTACTGATGCATACATTAAGATTAAAGAAATATCAGTTATCTCACAGCTTCTGAGTGTTTCCACCTACCATTACAGCAAAATGGAGAATACCCCCTACAGCAGTAGGAAGGAATAAACATAGGTAGTTAATCTCATTTTTAAAGATGCAGTGATGCAGTTTTCCAAACTACTATCTACACTACACACAGAAAAGCATTCTGGTCATTTGTTATTGAAGAGGAAGTAGCCTTTGTTTTTTCACATTTGTTCACTGGAACCCTGACAGATCCAAAACAATTTGGAGCCCAAACAGTACAGCATCTTTACCTGTATTTGCCAGAAGGTGACTGTTCCGATCATGCCTGGTAATTTCATAAGAAATGACAATATGGAACACCTGTAGGTCCAGAGCTGACGGTGGAGAGGAGACAGTAAAGGTAAAGAAATCTTCTGCACTCCAGCCAGCTGACTCATCTTGTAAGTGCTCATACATGACCACACCTTCATCCACCTGTTTCGTGTAAAGAAAAGCCATAGGTATAAGAGGAGAATAATTTTAAACAAAGAAGTGTAAGGAGAGAAAAAACAAAAAATCTTAAGAACATTGTTCAAGAGATGCCTTTGTACCTTAGTCCACGCACAGTGTATATAGAATCATAGAACTGTTTAGGTTGGAAAAGACCTGTAAGATCATTCAGTCCAACCATTAACCTAGCACTGCCAAGTCCACCAGTAAACCATGTCCTTCAGTGCCACATCTATGCATCTTTTAAATACCTCCAGGGATGGTGACTCAACCACTTCTCTGGGCAGCCTGTTCCAATGCCTGACAACCCTTCCAGTGACAAAATTTTTCCTAATATCCAATCTAAACCTACCCTGGCACAACTTGAGGCCATTTCCTCTCATCCTATCACTAGTTACTTGATAGAAGAGACCAGTACCCACCTCACTACAACCCCCCTTTGGGTAGTTGTAGAGAGCGATATGGTCTCCCCTCAGCCTCATTTTCTCCAGGCTAAACCACCCCACAGTTCCCTCAGCCGCTCCTCACAAGACTTGTGCTCCAGGCCCCTCACCAACTTGGTTGCCCTTCTCTGGACACGCTCCAGCACCTCCATGTCTTTCCTGCAGCAAGGGGCCCAAAACTGAACACAGTACTCAAGGTGCGACGTCACCAGTGCCCAGTACAGGGGAACAATCACCTCCCTGCTCCTGCTGGCCACACTATTTCTGATGCAGGCCAGGATGCCGTTGGCCTTCTTGGCCACCTGGGCACACTGCTGGCTCATATTCAGCCAGCTGTCAACCAATACCCCCAGGTCCTTTTCCACCAGGCAGCTTTCCAGCCACTCTTCCCCAAGCCTGTAGCGCTGCATGGGGCTGTTGTGACCCAAGTGCAGGACCCGGCACTTGGCCTTGTGGAACCTCATACGACTGGCCTCGGCCCATCGATGCAGCCTGTATGTAACTTACATTGAGATTATCTTGCATTTCTCTTCTTCTTAAGATGGACTCTGTTGCCAGACAAGCTTACTTAAGGTAGGTGAAATGTTACTGGGCTTGAATGCTTCATAAAGGCCTTATGTGAAGAACAGAGATATAAAACATTGAGAAATTTATCTCAAACTAGCAAAGGTAATGGTGAACAGGAGCTCAGCTGGACTGTATATTTAGTGAATCAGAGTATCATATGTCTAGGGTTTTTAGTTTATAAGGATACTACTGGGGCTGGTCTCATTGTCCTGAAAAAGCATATGAAAGACTGAAGGCTTGAAAGGGACTTTGATGCAGGTATTTCATGGTGAATAGCAAGAGATACTTGGTAAGAGACTACAGAAAGCAGAAGGAGGTGCAATTACCATCGAAATACACTCTCATTTATAACCAAAGAGCTGATGGTGTTACTTAGTGGAAAATTTCTACATCACAACAAGAAGGGGATTCCTAAGAGACAGGAAGGAACCTGGTCTGTCCTATACCTGCCTTCACTGACCTTGCAGATCATCATACTCAAGAGAATCCTATCAGTCCCACCGTGAGGATTTAAGCCTCAAAGTACTGCAAAATACTGCAGTAAATCTTCAGAGAAACACATATTTATACAAGATACAACCATTTACCTCTTTAGGCCCCAAAGCAAAACGCAGTATTTTCAGACTAGGATTCTCATCAGTTGGAACTACACCCAAACTTTAAGATCAATACCGTAATACACTGAAACTGCAACAGGATTCCTAATAACCACAAGACTAGAACACTTACTAAATCTCATCCAGTCGATTCAGCGTCTTGTCTGCTTGATAATTCATTCACTGACCTGAAGAGAACACAGCTATACCTATTAAATCCTTGGCAACTTCCCAGGCAACTACTGACCTGTCTTGCATGTGTTAGTTTATAATTGCCAGAGATATCCCTGTCTGAGATCGTGCTGGTTCTAAGTTTACTACTTGTAACATACTCTACACAGCTTGCAAACACCTTGAAGGAACTCATTAGCACATATTCCTATCACATATGCTTGAAAGGTGTGAAAAAAGAAAACAAAAAAAAGCCCTGCTGCTATCACAGATGAAGCACTTAGCAGAATCTCAGCTGTGACTACAGAGAGAGCTAATCCTGAAATTACTGCAATAGCCCCCACTGAGATCACTAGAGAAACAGGGCTTTCAGGGTCAGTTTTCTCAGCAGCCTCAAAACCATCCCATCTTATTGTCTAAAAAATTCAGACTGATGTGATAAAATCCTATATGCACATCTCCAAGATTATGCTCTCCCTATACTGATTTAATTCTTAATGGCTATCATAGGACAAAACAAATAAAATTTATATTAAAAGGATATGTTGGTTCAGGATAACTTTCCAAAACATGCCTCTAGGACTTCAAGTTGGAGAAAGCAAATTTTTATACCAAGAACAGGCACAATATGCATCCTTTAAATTCAGCAGTGTTTAGTATCAATCTTAATAGGGTTATTTTTTTTCAGCTGCAAGCGCATGCTAATATCTGGGCTAAGAAGAGAATGGAATTAGTGAAGATTTCTGTGTTTACCTCTGTAATGACTTTAAATATAATGAAGAAATGACTTTAAATATAATGAAGAAACTGTGGCTTGCTGCGAGATGAAAATACGTCTAAGATACCATAGAAAGTACTGACAGAGAAAAAAACCCAAACATCATGTCAAAAACTACTGTGTTATTCAAGTGCATTTAACACAGAATTCATTTTCTTACATTGGCTGAACAACAACTGTCCATGAAAAAACTTCTTGGAATGCAATAGTGATTTCAATTCTTTTTTTTTCTTTTCTTTGGCAACAAAGCAATAAACCACAGGGCATAGGAAGAGTTCAGCACCATAGCAAAAGTGCTAACTAAGCTAGCTTAGTGCTAAATAAGCTAGCTGCATAGTACTTTTCAGAAGTGAAATTTCAAGCTCCACAATACAGAAGAAAGTCAATGAATACCCAAAAAACTAAACTAACACAAAATATTTTCAATTCAAATCAGATTTACAGGCTTCCTATTACCAAACAGAAATTGAATGTTTTATTCTCCATTACATGAAGAATATACAATATTTTGTAATATCAATGTCATTTTCTCACTGATATTTAACTTCATGTGGCTACAACATGCTAGACAGTGAAAGTTTATTTAGGATCTCTCTTCTCTCCCTTATACCTCATTCTCTACCAGAATAAATAGCAAGCTGGTTAGGATACCTTAATTCTACCTGCAATAAGTCACTTAGCTCTATTTGTTTGAAGTGAAAATGGCCAATACAAATACCTCCAACAGAGAAGAAAAGCATACACATTATTACAGCTCAAAACCTTACACAATTTACAAAGTTCAAAGGAAAGTTAGCTATACATTAGTAAGAACTAAAGCTCTAGAGAATAAGTGGCATGTTCTGACATGGCACTGTCTGATAAACATATCTAAAGATCATATCCATAGGCAAAAACAGTGAAACTTTAGCTGCAAGATTTTGTGTCTGACATGCTTAACTGTTTCATCTAATGCTCATAAAAATCATACATTTTAGGAACAGAATCATAGAATCACAGAATCATAGAATGGTTTGGGTTGGAAGGGACCTTAAAGATCATCTAGTTCCAACCCCCCTGCCATAAGCAGGGACACCTTCCACTAGACCAGGTTGCTCAAAGCCCCATCCAACCTGGCCTTGGACACTTCCAGGGATGGGGCATCCACAGCCTTTTTGAGCAACCTGTTTCATTGTCTCACCACCCTCTCACAGTGAAGAACTTCTTCCTTACATCTAATCTAAATCTACCCTCTTTCATTTTAAAGCCATTACCCTTTGTCCTATCACTACATGTCCTTGTAAAAAGAAGGGAACAGTGTCATTATACAGTTCACCTCCCTCATAATGTAAGACAAAACTCAGCAACTATTGCAACAAGACCAGTAACTTAACGTGAATAGAACATAGTTCTAAGAGAAACATACTGTGTTCATCTTGATTTAAAAAGTTCAAGTGGAGATTCATTCCACCACAGTCCTTGGTCAGGTTGTTTCAAAGTTTGATGATAACTAATAAAAACACCAACCTTTTTTCCAGGTCCTACTGGTCAAGTTTCAATTTCTGGCCACTAGATTTTCTCATTCTTTCATATACTAAATCAAACAGCCACTTTTAAAATCTGTAAATGTACATTAAGACCAAATTATCTCTTAATTTTGCTTCCAGCAAAGTCAGAAGATTGAGCTCCTTTTATCTCCCCCACTTAGATTTACTGAGAATAACTTACTGCACGCAGAGCACAGTTATATTCAGATTCTGCACACAGACATTTCTTTTCAGTTGCAAAAGAATGTTTTCCATCAAGTTACATGAGCTGCCACACTTTACTCATTCAAGTATGAGACCCTGTATCACAGTTAAGATTCTTTAAACACTTAATATCACAGCCAATCAAGTCAACAGAAGTCCTCTTGGGAACACCCATGAGGACTGTGTACAGCTGAAATGAATCTGATACTTGGACTTTTCACAGAGCAAAAGGCTACTGCTTCTGCCAAAAACTGAAGGCTTCCAACCTTGGACTGCTGGTTAATGGCACCAGAACAGCTCTTCTTGAAAAATACTGCTACAAGCAAAACAGTGGAAATTGCCAAGACCCTGCTAGTATCCAAGCAGAGGGGAACAAAGGCTCCTCTTGCCTTCATTACTGGATGCCAAATACTTAACGACATAGCAAATCTGGGTGATTGCACTGATGGGTCACATACGCCTGGTTACTTAACAGATATAAATGGATCAGACAAAGAACAAGCAACTGAGATGCCCTTTGAAGTAACAATCTACCCATGAACTACTTATTATAAAGTAAATGCTTACCATAGACTGTGTAAAACTGAGGATTTCCTGAGTGGTATTATCAGAATTTATTCTTATCAGCCTTCCAAGTTTTGGGGAAGTTTTAATCATAAAAGTTATAGTTCTGTTCCCTGCATTGGTCACATCATTGGTTACAGCTTTCAGATCATGTCGTGAAATAGGTTTTCTGGAACCTAAAAAATGTCAATTACAAGGAACACAGATTTGCAACAGCAATTTTTCCAAAAGGGTTAAGTTTTGTATGCACAAGTCACCCTCTCATCTAGGTATTCTACTTAGCATTTTAATATCATTTTATACAATCAGCAGGTTTGCCCTTTTTCTAGTTACCTTCTAGTAACTCTTCCACAGCTTTTTCAATCAAAAAGCCCATCAGTAAGATGTACCTTTGTTTTACAAATGAAAACTCAGTTCTCTTCAGCATATGTAATTGCTGAACACTAGCTTCTGTAAAAACAACCCAAAGTAAGAAACAGAGCATGTATAAGAAGCTCTGTTCCTATGTTACATGTCTAGAACTGAATTCAAACTCCAGCTGAAGTCACCATTGCCCACAGAAGGCAGGGTGATTTGGCAAGGAGATGCCTTAACACAGCAAACTTTCTAGTGAAAACACAAACCAAAATCGATTATTACCAGAAGCTTGAACCACACTTTATGGATATGAAAGATGATTTTCATTAAATGAAAATAAAAAATAAATAGTGAATTAAACAAATTAGGAAGAACATCACATAACAGAAATAACGGCCTGAACTGAAATCATGTATTATTAAGATGGATGGAGACTGAGAGGTAATAAAATCCTTTTAATACAGAGCACCACACTAACCAGTACCTTCTGGCTTAAATATTACAAAGATTTTAAAGAACCTTCTGGCATTTAGTCAAACCAAGACAATTTTTGCCACAGCTGTGACAAAACCAAACCTAGTAATTTCCTAAAAGAAAAAAAGTTTTATTTGGCTTCTTTTTGATGCACTGTTTCATGGTACACACTCAGCAAACTAAATCTCACATTTAATGATACTTTTGGAGGAGCAATAGATACCCATAATCCTATTCTCCCTGCCCCACTTCTGCTTCCATTTTTACATTTTCTCTTTTCTTGAGCAACAAGCTTTCATGCGTATCAATACATAATTTCAGATACTAGCAGTATATATCCTTGAAGTCTGAATTATCAATCCATCTTCAATAAAGCATAATGTTTATACAGGAATAACACAAAATAACATGTTCCTGCTATAATATTCAGAAGAAAGAATAAGGTAAGCAAACTGAAAAATGGGTATGTTTTACAAGCCATTAGTAATGTCAAGATTCTGCCTGTTTACATGTAGTTGTGCCCTGGTTCAAACCACATGTACTTTGAAATAGAGTTGTTATAATGAAACGAGATCTTCTGGCTCAGCACTGTTTTCCCCTTTTTACCCTCCCATGCCTCTCTGTGTCCATACTGCTTTGAAAAGCAAAGCAATCCCTCAGGTCTAGAAAAATTCTCTCACACTGTATCTAATTCAAGGACTCTCCCTCCTCTTACTCTCTCTTCTTTTCCCTTTTTTGCGTGACAAGCAGAGAGGGAAGCACGACCTTGTGTTGTATGTAGAGCAGATGTGGTCAGGAATGTGCAACCGAGAGCAACAGTAAATCAGACCATGTGTATCTGCAAATACAGTTATTTCACAATAACCTCCTACTTATGCAAATCAGGCCTCATTGCCTTAACAGAGTAAGACAGAGTAATTTTCAAACATAGTCACACTGTAGTGACAGAAGTTACCACTCCAATTTTTCATAACTATATCAGGTTATCACACTACCACCATCACAGTGCACGGACATGGGGACAGAGGATGTGTGCCACAAAGCCCCGATTTGTTCCTAATAGACCTGATCTCAATCACTGCACAGCACAGGGTGAAATACAGTGCAGAGCCCCAGACAATAAAGTCTCTCACACTTTCCTGTAAAATGGGATCCTCCCCCAGACATAACCTTCTCCTTCACCCACTTCTGTCCTGAGACTTGAGAACCTTTTACAGCACCCACAGTAGTTCTGTTCTGGTCTCACATCTCAACAGGGAGAGGAAGATTATTTGCCAGCCAAACAAGTGGGTGAAGGAAAGGGAACTGAGAATACTGTCCACTTGTTCCCAAACATGGGAGCAGAGAGGTCGCAAAACCAACCCCACCCAAATGCAGGGGAAAGAAACAGAGGGGAGGAAGACACACAAGGATGGGTCACTGTCCTGGTTTCAGCTGGGACAGAGTTAATTGTCTTCCTAGTAGCTGGTACAGTGCTATGTTTTTGAGTTAAGCGTGAGAAGAATGTTGATAACACTGATGTTTTCAGTTGTTGTTAAGTAATGTTTAGTCTAAATTCAAGGATTTTTCAGCTTCTGATGCCCAGCCAGCGAGAAAGCTGGAGGGGCTCAAGAAGTTGGCAGAGGACACAGCCAGGGCAGCTGACCCAAAGTGGCCAGCGGGATATTCCATACTGTGTGGTGTCATGCCCAGTATATAAACTGGGGGTGTTGGCAGGGAGGGGCAGATCACTGCTCAGGAACTAACTGGGCATCGGTTGGCAAGTGGTGAGCAATTGCACTGTGCATTATTTGTATATTCCAATCTTTTTACTATTACTATTGTCATTTTATTAGTGCTGTCATTATCATTATTAGTTTCTTGTTTTCTGTTCTATTAAACCGTTCTTATCTCAACCCACAAGTTTTACTTCTTATCCTGATTTTCTCCCCCATCCCACTGGATGGGAGGGGGAGTGAGTGAGCAGCTGCATGGTGCTTAGTTGCTGGCTGGGGTAAAACCACAACAGTGACGAAGAGCAGGGCCAAGCTAATGCGTGTAAGTAAAATGCAATAGCATAAGGCCATCATCAGTACCTAATAATTTTGGTATCCATTTTTACTGCCTACATTTAAGATTTGGAAAGGACTTTGGCATGAGCATTCTGCCTATCACTGCTAAGCAGTTACAAATCATCTCATCTACAGACTGCTTAGACAGCTCTGTTTCCAAATACCTACAAGTCAGGCTGCCTCTCCTTCTCAAAGAGCAACTCAGCTCCTTCATTCTTTGAGCAATTGCTTCCCTGAAGAGAGCAAATTCTCACACTGTAGATATCTAGCATACTTAAGAAAAAACTCATATATCTAGCAATCAATTTATTGAGCACACTGAATAAAACAAGCTTCTGTTGAAGGAAAAAAAAAATCCATAAAGTGTATAAACAAATCTGGTATATCCAACACAAAAGAAGACAGCAGTACATACTCATATAAAATTGCAGAACAATATTCTCTTGAGAGAATAGATTACACCCAGTCATGAAGACATGGCAAATTCCCACAATATATTCAATTTTAACTTCCCTAAAGAGAAGATTCTTCAAGTTGTCTCAAAATTCACTTTTTCTGCAGTGCTATGAACTACAGCAGGACACTGGCTATTGTTTTTAAATCTGTTAACCATTTGGCACCATCATTGTTGTAATAGTAATTTCATGATGAGCAAGTACAGCTGAAACCCATACAGCTCCAGAATGTCTTTTGAAAGTATCATAAAGAGAACAGGTGAAAAAGCTAGTAGTACTTTTTAACATCAAAAAGGAATTTTGCGAAGCCAAAGTAAGTGAGAATTCAGGAAAAACTGTAGGCTTAGATGAATACAGCTTGCAGTGCTGAAAGAAATAGTGTCTTTTGCAAACTGGAGAACTGACTGACAGTCTAGAGACTTTGCCTTCTATGGATGTATCATGCATACTTTTCTTACAATTACCTTTGGCTTAAGATAGAATTCCTACAAATCCCTGTGCCTGAGGCAACCTTACACACCAAAATCACAGATTAGTAAGCTTTGTAAGTGGACTTACGTGAATCCCATTTATACCGTCTGAATTAGAAGATCATGCTGCTACAATCTCATTTTTTGTTGCCTGTGTTTGACAGGGTTTTGTTGCAAGCCTTTTTTTTTTTAGACAGCTTATATTCAGGAAGTTTAAGAACCTAACATGCTCCTCTTCTGTATCAAATTGATAAACCAAGGTACAGATAAATACCTCTAGAGCTTTACCAATTCTCAATATCTCTCTCTGGCTGTACAGATCATGTTCACAGCAAAAAGAAGGTAGCAAAACCAAAAGTGTGACACAAGACATTGCTGAGAGAAGACTAATCTTCATTTCTCCTTTAGTCCTGCAATTAATGTTAGGTTACTAACCCCATGAGGGATTACTCTTCTCCATGCAAAGCAGTAAATGGCTTTGGTAAGACTCTCTTAACACATCAACTCCTGCAGGAGTAGGATTTCATTTAAAAAAAATACTCAGTTGCTGATCCAACTAGTTCCAAATGCACGAATACAAATCAAAGTCTTTAGTCCTCCTGATTCATCAGTGAGTCTGTGCTGCTCTCCATAACTCAGCTTAAACAATAAGAAAGCGAACTAGCAATCTGGCGAGCTTACGTGTGCTATTCAGAATTCCACGGATACAAGCTTCACTCTGCTTTTACCAGGCAAAATCACAACTAGATAAGACACCTCTAAATATGTGAATATAATACAGAGCTTTTAAACAAATCTGAATGGAGAATGTTCAGAACTTAGGCAGACATCGTAATTGCCACACTGTGCTTACATATTTCACTGGTAATTTCCATGACTCCAAGCACATGCGCGTATCAAAAAGTTAAAGACTGTAAAACAATAAAGCAATACGTAGTTTGAGAAAACATAACTGTTCTTTTAAAAATCAGACAGATAGATGTTCCCAGGTACAGTTTTCTATAGTTCAGCCAGCTAGCTATCTAACAAATAACTGTATAATATGCAATGTTTTCAAGTGGACGAAATCATGGTAATCTTTAAAAACAGACCTGGAAAGACTCCGAGTCCTTTGTTCACTTCAAGGCTAATGACTAGCATCCGAGCTGTGATGCTAAAAATCTGTCGAGGTGCAAAGTTCAAACCATCTGTTACCTGAAAGTTGAAGCCTCCAGACATTGCTCCTGTAGAAAACAAAAACATGAATTTATTCTTGTATTATTCTGTTTGTCATCCAAAACATACAAACATACACTGGACACCTTCTGCTCTTAGCTACAGTGAAATATATCCAAAGTCATCCTGAAGCAATTTTTGATCAGTACCTTTGTATCTTAAATAGAATTAAATAAATTAATAATGTGGAGAACACCTTCTGAAGGAAGAACTACTGGCTGTTGTTTACACTGAAGGCCAGACATCCCTTAGATGTAAATCAGCAGAGTGCCCCTTCCTTCCTTTCTTCACTGACCCCAGTGGAGCTGAAACCAAGTTAAACTTGGGGAGACAATGACTCCCAGATTTCCTGCTCCTTTTATCTTAGGAGGGACCAAAGCCCTTAAGCAGTCACATTTTAGCAAAGAAGGAATCTGGGGAGAGAAACAACTAGAATGTTCTTTCATTTTGATTTACATTTAAAGGACTGAATCAACTCTCAGGTTGTTTCCTTTGCCTCTTCACTCTGCTTCAGCTTTCCTGAAGAGCGTATGTTGTCACAGCTTAAACTATTTCAGAGGTTATGTGTACTCATAATAAACACACATTTTTTTCTTTAATCTTAGGGCCTGTACGTACTTTGGCACAAGCTATAGCAAAATACCTCCAGGAGTCTGAGTGGATTCCTATAAAAATACGTCTCTCGGAACTGACTTTCTGCTTTAAGTAGAGGCTCCCCAGATTTTTTAATTAGGTAGAAAGAGAGAATGAAAAATTGAAACATTAATTGTTGCAAACCATTACCATTGCTCTTCTACTTGCTGTGCCCATTTTAGCCATGAGATACTGCTAGATGAATATATATCCTGAAAGTGAGAGAGTGCCATGTACTTTCATGTAAAGATCAGCACTCCTTGCCTAACTATAAATTAACATATCAGAAGAAGCAAATATGGGTTCTGAGATAATAGTTAACAACTCCCCTAGGCAATGCTCTTATATCCAGCCAGGCACTGAAGCACCTCTGGGACATCATATTGTTTTTATTTTAAAAGTTTTTATTCTCTGATGTTTTCTCTTGAAAAAAATGCACAAGTAGGTGTACATTTAAAAAGGCATTGAGGAGTCTACCCTTTGCCTCAGGTTGGAAAAAAAAGGCTTACTTAGCCTCACCTCATTTTTTGGCTAATGCAGGTCAACTGCTCGATTGACACAGACATTTTGTCATTGGCAGAGTCAGGAACAGAACTAAATCCTGAAGTGCTGCTTGGGTGGAGCATGTATTATTTTATCGCAATTAATTTTTAAAGGCATATCTGATCAGGGGTGATAAAAAGGACACCAGAAGGAGGATTGTAAAAATTGCACTGAAAAGACACTGAGACTTCAGAACCAACAAGACTTCAGCTCAGTACTGGCCTAAGGAAAACACTGGCAGGGTTTAAGGGCAAACCCCATACTGTGAAAACAGGATGGGAGCACCCTGGAGTGAAGCAAGGGTGGAAAAGGGAAGGAATTCTTGCACTGAAGGAGGAGTACAGAAAAGGAAAGGTATGTTCTGCTTCTGCATTTTCGCTGGTGACAGAACAATCAGGCATTATAGAGGAAACAAACACAAAATTTAAGGGAAAAACATGAGAACAATGAGATTTGCAACTCGCAGCACAGAATAAGCAGCATAATGCAACTCACAAGACTGAGCAAAGATGAAGGGAAAATTTTATGAGGTCTAATGTTAGAGGCATAAAAGCAAAGTATGGTAGTACTTCCTTTGGCAGTACAAAAGATCCCGAGGATGGAGAGTCACTGCCATGTACAGATGTAAAAGATCTGTGGTGCCATGAGGAACAGCCACGGGATGGAAGAGCTGGCTCAGCCAAGAAGATGCTGCTTTTCCCCTTGAAAAGGGCAAGAGTGAGTAGGAAGAGTATACGCCAGGCTGTAGAAACCATGAAGTGGGGGTACTTCCCAGGAGGAGCCAGAGAAGCTAGCAGACACTAGAAGACTGAAGACGAGGGACAGGGCAGCTGAAGAGAAAAGGGGTAAAAAACTGAATGACAGTAACCAGATAAGGAAAGGCCCCAGGACAAGGCTGGAGCAAGAAGGTGAGAGTAACAAGTACATTTCTAGCAACAGCCCAAAATGAAGGAAGAAAGAAAATCACAGAGTGAGAAAGGAAAAGAAAGAAAATGTCCAAAGTACTTTCTGAAACACTGGAGGCCGTGAGGCTGAGCATATGACAGAGCCAGAGCAGCTGCAAGAGCTGACACATGACCTGGGCAATTTTACATTTCAAATTTACTGTACAACCCACACTCCCACTCACTGGAGAATGAAATTTGTTGTTCGTTTTACTTTTATTAATCAAGATTCACTTCCTAAGACTACAGATGTGCACTTGCCCTTTCTGGAACACAGAGTGGATTCATTTCCTCACGCTGAGACTACCACTGTCCTGCCACCATAGGGGTTTTTACAAGTCAAAGTCTCCCTTGGAAAAATTTCAACAGCTTGGCTCACTTTTGCCATGCTCTTGACCTTTCATTTCCTGTGCAAATTATTTGAGCAGGATACTTACAGGTCACCAGCAGCTGCTTGTAAAGCAATTTCAGCAACACATATGCACCCTACAAGACAGTGCATCGGAAGTCAGAGTGCTTTAACCTGCACCAAGCCTCATGAAGACACAGCATAGATCTGGAATGACTGCTACAGCCAAGGGAGTACTAGAAATAATTCCAGCCTGCGTTGGGGCTGGAAGGGAGTGCTGCACCTCTACCATCTCCTTCCCCAAAACTGGTTTATTCCTTCTTTAGCACTTCCTTTCTTCTTTCAGCTGAGGTAACACAAAAATACAGTTAGAGCAGGAGAAAAGCAGCTATTGCCCTGTAAAAGGCCCACCTCTTCCTCTGGCTGGAACCCCACTGGGATGTTCATTCCTGCATCTTCCCAGCACTGCTACTCAAGGATGCATGAAGCTGCCCTGACTTCTTTTTTTTTATTGCCCACACATTCTGTCTGTAGCAGCAGCACAAATAACCCCATCTCTAGCTCTGGCCACTGGCAGAAAAAAGAGACAATGGTTACAGCTGAATTCCTTCACAGCCTGAAAGGGAGGCTGACATCACACAGATGAACCATAACTTCATTGCCCAGAGCTGCTCAGGAACACAAATATACTGCGGCAGGTATCTGAGAGACTGTTGGTCCCTGAATAGCTCTACACTGTAGCAAGACAGAAAGGCTTCAGGAGATTCTCAATGACAATGGTCAAAAAAATAGATTTCTTTCCTCTGAAAGCTGCATGGCAATGTTCCCCTACTGCAGACCTGTATTCAGAAAGAAGGCTGCTACCAGCTGAACCATCAATACACCAAGGATTCTTGGTGAGCACACATTTAAGTACTCGTCAGACCCTCTCCTATTTAGTTTGTGACATCATGTATCACATAACCGGTGCTCTGAGATTTTTGTGACATTACAAGGAGATCTTCAAAGGATGACAAACACAAATATACTGAATAGGAGCAGTATTTTGGTTAACAAATGTGGTATTTTTGAAACCACATACCATCATGTACAAATACCAGCTGTCCTTCAGTTATATGAGCCTGGGTAAAACTAAGGATGCTCTTGTTGGGAGAAGACTTCAGAGCCAAGTGCCCATTGCTAGGTGGAGTAATGGAATATATCAGTTCTGATGGTGAGGAGTCCTTGTCTTCCGCACAGAGGTCATCAATAGTTATTTCTGTGACTGAACCCACCCACACCTAGAAAAGCAAAAATAAAAAAATTATAGTATTAAAGAAAATGCATATAAGAGAAAATCAGGGGAAAAAAGAAAACTAAAAAAAAAGAAAAAAGAAAAGAAGAAAGATTTGTGCTGTGCAATACTAGCAGCTATGAGAAGTTTCCTTACTGTACATCCAAATCTCTAATGGACTGGAACAGTTCATGCTGGCAAATGGTTTTCAAAAAACAAGACCACAAAATAATACAAGTAAACACACCCTACACCAGTTTGAGTTTTAGAGAGCTGCAGCACGAGTGCTCTATTTGTCAGGCACTATCCAAACTCTTACAAACATAACAAAATTGTATTATGATAACTGAGTCAAGGAGCTCCTTTCCAACACATACACGTGAATATTAGTGTCATGTACTTCACAGCAGACAAGGCATTCAATATGGTCTACTTTCACTAGCAGAAAAGAAAAAAGAAAACAGCCCAGGGACAGCACACTCTCCAAAATGGAACACTTCTTGTAGCTGCATCATTTCCTTCTAACAACATGCACTAAAGGCCCTTTTTTAGTGCACCAAACAACCCACAGAGGTGCTCAGTCCAGTGGGAGATGAAGGACTCAACACCTCCAACACCTGCTTAGCACTTTGCAAGGTCATGCTTCCAGACAAAACAGCTAACTAGTTTTTAGAAAGATTGTATAAAACCCATTACTTAACACTAGTAAATCTAAATGCATCTTTTTTTTTTTTTAGCTTAAGATATGCACAAACTACAAGATCCTTCTTTCAAGCAGAAAGGACTGCTGCGTGAGCTTCATCCATATCTTATTGGATAATTTGTTTGGAAAGGATAAGCAACAGCCCATTTTACTCTTCATCTTTATTATATCTACTTGGAATTACAGACAAAAGTACTAAGACTAACAAAGAACAATACATATTTATCTCAACCTCAAATGAAATTCCCAAATATTCAATACGATGACACCAATTCTTCCCATGCAGAATTTATATCATAGCATACAATCTTAAGAGCCTGAGCCTTTAAAAACCTCCGCTTCAGCTTCAAAACACATACTGCATCATCCCTTCCTGCCTTCCTAGGATCTTAGTACACTTAACAAGTATCTGGTAGTAACATTACACCAAACAGTTCAAGAGAGAACACAATCCTTGAAAAAGGGCATTTTACCTGTCCCAAAACCAAAAATCAGCAATCACAGATTTTTCCCTAAGTATTAATTTTACTTTTTAATAAAAACTATGGAAGAAAACCTTTTCAAGCCACTGGGATTTTTGCCACAACACTTCAAGAGAGGAAAGATTTCAGACTACATTGTGTCACAAAATATGTGCCATGGAAAAAGGGATACTAAAATGAAATTATATCATAGGATCATAGAATGGTTTGGGTTGGAAGGGACCTTAAAGATAGATCATCTAGTTCCAACCCCCCTGCCATAAGCAGGGACACCTTCCACTAGACCAGGTTGCTCAAAGCCCCATGCAACCTGGCCTTGAACACTTCCAGGGATGGGGCAGCCAGAACTTCTCTGGGCAACCTGTTCCAGTGTCCCACCACCCTCACAGCAAAGAATTTCTTCCTAATATCTAATCTAAATCCACCCTCTTTCAGTTTAAAACCATTACCCCTCATCCTATCACTACACACCCTGATCCTGTAGGCCCCCTTTAAGCACTGGAAGGCCACTATATAGTCTCCCCAGACCCTGCTCTTCTCCAGGCTGAACAACCCCAACTCTCTCAGCCTGTCTTCACAGTAGAGGTGCTCCAGCCCTCTGATCATCTTTGTGGCCCTCCTCTGGACTCCCTCCAACAGGTCCACATCCTTCTTATGTTGGGGGCCCCAGAACTGAATGCAGTACTGCAGGTAGGGTCTCACAAGAAAGGAGTAAAAGGGGACAATCACCTCCCTTGACCTGCTGATTACACTTCTTTTGATGTAGCCCGGAATACAGTTGGCTTTCTGGGCTGTGAGCACACATTGCTGGCTCATACTCAGTTTTTCATCCACTAATATCCCCACGTCCTTCTCTGCAGGGCTGCTCTCAATCCACTCATTGCCCAGCCTGTATTTGTGCTTGGGATTGCCCCAACCCATGTGCAGGACCTTGCACTTGGCCCTGTTGAACTTCAAGAGGTTCACACGGGTCCACCTCTCAAGCCTGTCAACGTCCCTCTGGATGGCATCCCTTCCCTCCAGCGTGTCAACCACACCACACAGCC
Organism: Haliaeetus albicilla; assembly: GCF_947461875.1. NCBI lineage: Eukaryota > Metazoa > Chordata > Aves > Accipitriformes > Accipitridae > Haliaeetus > Haliaeetus albicilla. Next base: position 6,473,260 of record NC_091516.1, read on the forward strand.
TGGTGTCGTCAGCAACTTGCTGAGGTGCACTCAATCCCACTGTCCATGTCAATGACACAGATGTTAAACAGCACCGGTCCCAATACCGACCTCTGAGGAACACCACTCGTCACTGCTCTCCACTCAGATATCGAGCTGTTGACCACAACTCTCTGAATGCGACCATCCAGCCAATTCCTTATCCACAGAGTGGTCCATCCATCAAATCCATGTCTCTCCAATTTAGAGACAAGGGATGTCATGTGGGACACTGTCAAATGCTTTGCACAAGTCCAGGTAGATGGCATCCGTTGCTCTTCCTTTATCCACTAACACAGCAACCCCGTTGTAGAAGACCACCAAATTTGTCAGGCACAATTTGCCCTGAGTGAAGCCATGTTGGCTGTCACCAATCACCTTCTTATTTTCTATGTGCCCTAGCATAGTTTCCAGGAGGATCCACTCCATGATCTTGCAGGGCAGAGAGGTGAGACTGACTGGCCTGTAGTTCCCTAGGTCTTCCTTTTTTCTCTTTCTAAAAATGGGGGTTATGTTTCCCCTTTTCCAGTCAGTGGGAACTTCACCGGACTGCCACAGCGTCTCAAATATGATGGATAATGGCTTAGCCACTTCCTCCGCCAGTTCCCTCAGGACCTGCAGATGCATCTCATCAAGTCCCATGGAATTGTGCACCTTCAGGTTCCTTAGATGGTCTCGAACCTGACTTTCTCCTATGGTGGGTGGTTCTTCATTCTCCCAGTCCCCACCTTTGCCTTCTGCGTCTTGGGCAGTGTGGCTGGAGCACTTGCTGGTGAAGACTGAGGTAAAAAAGTCATTGAGTACCTCAGCCTTCTCCATGTCGCAGGTAACCAGGTCTCCCGTTTCCTTCTGGAGAGGGAACACATTTTCCCTAGTCTTCCTTTTATCACCAACACACCTCTAGAAACTTTTCATGTTGAACTTCACTTCCCTGGCCAGATTTAATTCCATCGGGGATTTGCCTTCCTAACCTGATCCCTGGCTACTCAAAAACAATTTTTCTGTATTCCTCCCAGGCTATTTGTCCTTGCTTCCACCCTCTGTAGGCTTCCTTTTTGTGTTTGACTTTGTCCAGGAACTCCTTGTTCATCCATGCAGGCCTCCTGGCATTTTTGCCTGACTTCCTCTTTGTTGGGATGCATCACTGCTGAGCTTGGAGGAGGTGATCCTTGAATATTAACCAGTTTTCTTGGGCCCCTCTTCCCTCCAGGGCTTTATCCCATGGCTCTCTACCAAGCAGATCCCTGAAGAGGCCAAAGTGTGCTCTCCTGAAGTCCAGGGCAGTGAGCTTGCTGTGTGCCCTCCTCACTGCCCTAAGGATCTTGAACTCTACCATTTCATGGAGCCAAGGCTGCCCTTGAGCTTGACATTCCCCACCAGCCCCTCCTTGTTGGTGAGAACAAGGTCCAGCATAGCACCTGTCCTTATTGGCTCCTCTATGAAGTGGAGAAGGAAGTTGTCATCAATGCATTCCACGAACCTCCTGGATTGCTTATGCCCTGCCGTATTGTCCCTCCAACAGATATCAGGATGGCTGAACTCCTCCAGGAGGACCAGGGCTTGTGAATGTGAGGCTGCTTCTACCTCTCTATAGAGGGCCTCATCAGCTGGGTCTTACTGGTCAGGTAGCCTGTAGCAGACCCCCACTATATATATGTGTTTTCTAAATAGATAAAAAGGTTTGAAAAAGAAGTTGTATTAACATTTTATAATAGAAAGTATCTTGCAACCACGAAATAGCTACTTTCTCCCTTGAAATATGTATTTCACTGTAATGTAATTACTACTATTGAAGTTTGATAAGAGACACCACCTAAGAAAACATATGATAAGTAATAGCAAAGGCTGACTTATTGAGCGGCACCAAATAAGCACATCAGTGTCACTGGTTTTGTACTGAGACCCTTTAACTCATCTCAGTAGCACTTGAGTCAGATTATCCTACGTAGAAAATAAAAGGTCACACACAGAATATGCAAAAACATAAGAAAGGACTATGCAAACATGTTATTACAAAGGACTCATTAAATGCCCTAGAGTTTCGAAATTTTTTTACTAAAGGAAAAAATGAGCTTTTTTTCTATAAAGCCAGTGTTTACTTCTACTGTTCCAGCACACTAACACACAATGCTTTTTAAAGTACTGTACGTGACCTGCAACATGATCCTTGAGGAATGAAAGGAGATCCAAGAGCTGAAAAGGGCTGCAGGGAAGCAGACACTTACAATTCTGGAAATACTGTACAAGTATCTTATTTTCCACATCTGGGATCAAGTCCTCCTTGAAGAGCACCAGAAAACTGTATCTGAGCTTCCAGGATGTAGCATTACACTAATTTTGCATGTGCCTAACACATTCCACAGGCATGGTCCAAAAAAAAGGTTCATGGTTCATGACACTGCCCAATGGGAAGTAATTCATTCTGCTTTACTTACAGCATTCAGCTTCTCAGTATGTCCTTGCATGCTACATATCCTACCAGACACTATATTCGTGGCCATTTTAATACTCTGGTGAGTGACTGATTTAAAGAAAACAAAACGAACAAACAAACACAAAAAATCAGTGGTGTTTTTTTTTTAATCTAATTCTAGGAAAACACAGACCTCTTGTGGCAACAGGAGGATACAGTCATTTCACAGCATCGCTACCCATAAATACAATTAACATACATAAATGCAGCAAATAATGCCAGGATAGTGATTTTCTTAAAAATATCCTATTTCCCTTCCCCATTCCCACCCCAGAAAAAAAAATTACCATAGAACCTGTGGAAATTTTAGGATATTACACCTAAAATGCTGTATAGTTTCTAAATAAACACATCCCTCATGCACTTAACTGTTCTAATGGAAAGACTTTAAATTAAATGCAAGGATTACTAGCATACCTTACAGAAGCTCTCAGGACAGTAAAACTTTCTGCACCTCATACGTTACAATTAATGTAAATACTTCAGCATGTCATAAATTCTCAGCCAAAAAAAACCCCAACTCCCTAAAAATTTCACTTACTTTCATTTCCTAGGGAAAAATCAGAAACAACTCCCAAAATGTTTGGTTGTTTGTCCTCCTGAAATTCCCCCATGGTGTTCATAACCTTCATAACAACAGACAAGTTTGTCTGAAGAAGGGATGTTATGGATGCCTCAGAAGTGAGGGAGCTAGAGTTGAAGGACTCATTCAGCATGTGTACACATGCCCAACAGTTTCCTGCATTTGGCCAGAAGCCTCATGACAAAGGCCAAAATTAACTTTCATATATCCACACCAACCTCACTGGCCACATAATGCAGGTCTTTACAGAGGCTGTTTCTCAACAGCAGATGCCATATGCTAATCTATTTTTTAATTGTTCAGCAGTTCTTTCTCACTCTTTGTACTGAGATCTGCAAAATTTCTGAGGCGCTAAGCTTCAGTCAACTCAAATGGTCCTAATGGACTTCAGTTTTCACAGTACTGGTCCCTCATTTTATACTTTTGTATATTTTGTACATTTCCAACCTTTCAAAAGATATAAAAGAGCTACTGCTTTTAAAAAAAGCAACACACAGTTTATTACTCAACATTCACCACTAGCAATGTCCTTGAAGAGCACAGACTGCTTGGCTAGAACGTGGAGCCAGCAAGTTATCACCCTACACAGGAATACCCAGCTCATCTCGATATTTAGCGGAACTAAGAAAAACCCATTTTCTCCCACCTACTTTGGATGTGCAAGTTTGTTTTGAAGAGGATCATCTCAGTTTAATCCTCCCAGAATGTAACTTGACTGCTAGATTTGTTTTAGTCTGCGCATGAACCCAACACACGTGTGCATATTAGTACCCACTCATGACAAAAATAAAAGTTATTTCTCAGCAATAGCTTATGCATGACCAGCAAAACCACAGGCACAAAGGCAGCATCCTAGTTCTGGGTATGCAAACTGCTTCCCTAGCAGAGAGGACCAACTTTGGCTAGGTTAAGCTGTGTTATTATTGTTCTTGGGAAGCCTAGACTTACAGATATTTAGAAAAATCCATATGCTGCACTGCAGTGCACCGCACAGCCTCAGTTCCGTTAACTGACTGCAGTTCAATGCCAGCAATGCACCAGAAAGGAGACAGAAAATTTCTGACTGGACATATATCCCTTTTGTCTGTGACTAGACAAACATTACTGGGTGCTGTGCTGATGTCTGTAGAGTACCATTGTAATTAATTTAACCAGGGAAGGTTTTACTCTGTGAAGCAAGTCTGCCCTTCTGCCAGCAGTCTCTGCACAGGGCAGGGTGTCTTGTGTTGTGGGCATCTGCAGATTATCACAGACTACCTGCTGTCACTGTGAAGCTGCACAATACTACCCCTATCGCTGTTTAAAAATTATGTCTTTTCTCATGTGAAAAGGCTAAATACACAACACAAGGTTATGATAATCTTTACAGCAAACCATCTTCCCTCTGCAATGCACAACTAAATATGTAAAATTAAATGCATGTTTTAGGTGCCACCAATTTGTAAACTGCATCATGCAGCACTAGGGATGATGTAGCCTCAAAATAACCTGCTTAGCTTTTTTCAAACCTATTCCTAAATATCTTCTCTGTCTTGACGCCTCTTAGCTGGTTTACTGTGACCACAGGTTCATTAGCTGACCCATGTCCATTTTGTTCTGCTTTTCAGAGTCACCCGATTTGTTTTCACTCATCAGATCTCAGATTGGAAGCCTTTACATGTGGGGACTTTTTGGTTTACATGGGCACAGTATCCATAATGAACTGGTTCTGATTACTGAGTGCTCTTATTATAATACAAACAAATAACAATCCTATAAATAAATAAATCTGAAGAAGCACTGACACTGAAGTGACAGTAGTGACTTTTTTCGAAGATCATAAGATTAAAAAGCCAGCTATGGTTATTAAGAGCAAAAGGTAGCATCAGTCAACAATTTTTAAATTTTCCTCAGGAAGGGGGGGTGGGGGTGGGGTGGGCAGAGTTAGCATCAAGTTACCACGTCCTTTTTTTAGCCCATGGTATCATACAGTAATAACTTCAGTGTCTGCACTAATGTTTTTATGACTGCTAACACCCTAGGTTTTCACAGATTGCATTGTATTATTCTTATCAGGAACTTTTAAAGAAAGGAATATTCCTGTTTTGTATCATAAATATCCAACACGTAGTCAATTCTCTAATTAAGTGCCAGTGAGAATGCTGCTCTTTTCTCTCATCCCATCCCAGTGGGAATCCAGAGAGGAGCAGGCAGCAGACTACACATCAGCAGGTCTGACCCTTCGGTACACTTAGTGGCAAGAGGCACAGGGTCTGAAGGCTGTGAAAAGACAACAGTGAGATGTTTGCACCCTCATCATCACTATTCTTGTTATTTTTCCAAGCTACACTATTCATTAACAGTCTTGAAGATGACCTAGCAAACAACACTAAAACACAACAACAATCCAAGTGCAAGCCATCCCATGCCACAAGCCCTTTCAGTCCAAGAGACTTAATGTATCTTTAAGATCAAAAGAAAGCTCAGTCAGCCCTCTAGATAAACTTTACAACAGCAGAAGATGTTCCTCATAATGACTAGCATCTCCCTAAATACACATTACCCACGTACTACCTCCCTTCAGTAACGTTAATTTATTTAAATCCCATGACCACCATTTACTATATTGACTATCCCACCAGATACAAACTTAATACTCTGTTAATGAAGGTGCATTAAATGGTATCAGGTTAGAAATAATTTTAACATTTCAAAATGTTGACAAACATACCCGAAGAATTCTGTTAACTTTTATAACAGGAGCTTCATCATTTACTGCAGTAACTGTTACAAATACAGTTTGGGGCAGACTTTGTTTCCACAATTCTGTGTTATTTACTATCACAGTAAAGCTGTCCATCCGTTCCTCGCTGTCATCGTGAACATAGTAGATTAATTCTTGTTCTACCTGAAAAATATAACAACCTGAAAAATTAAAATGGCTAAAAGAAAATGAATGCCATATTAAAAAACCACAAATATTCAAGTGTAGTCAAGCCCCTCTGTATTTATTGCCTCAACTGTTTATGACTTCTAAGACTTTATTTATGCTCCTATCTGATCTGTACCTCTATCTTTGTTCTGTCCACAACAGCAAATTTTACAGCTCATCTGTCCATTCCTCTAGCCAGAATATCTTATTTTGCCAGTCTTGACATTCCCCCTTCCTCCTGAAAGGAAAATAGAAAATCCAGTCCCATTATATTTACCACAGTTTTTCCTGGAATCTATAAACTGAACATAGTATTAGTAGATGATGACTTATGACACAGTTTTGCTTCTTAGAGCTAAAAGACTGAAAATTAGCTTATCATGCACACACTGGCTCTCTGTGAGCAAAGACATGACCTAAAAAAATAATTTTTTTCCACTTTCCTCCTTGATCAATCTGCACACCATTTCCTCTGGTCTTTTCAAAATGTACCCGCAGTCTTGTCTGTCTTAGGTTTCCAGACCATCAACAACTCTGCCTACGTGTGAGTGGCCCATCAGTCTAGTGTGATTATAGCACATTAGTCTGTGTGATCAGTGAAACACAAGGAAGTGATGTGGTTCACCACAACAACAAGGCACCCTCCCTCCCCACCCCAAATGACCAGCTAGCAACTGCAGAAAGATCTTTGGTACAAGGCCAGAATAAAGCTCAAACGCATGCATCGCACCACCTCCCACCAAATCATCCCATAGCTTTTAGCAATACAAAGAATTAATCATGACTACAGCAAAGCAGATCTAAGTGCATTACCTGTTTTCTGGTAAATGTGGTTAACTTCATTCCAGGAACACGAGAGTCTTCAACAAACCCATGTTTTGGCTGCTCAGTTAAAATAAATTCACAGCTGAGTCCTGCAAAGTGTCTACTAGAAATTTTTAGATAGTCTTCCTTTAGGGCTTTTGAGCCCCCTTCAATTACTGTGAAGTTCTGTACTTCCAGTGGAATCATCCTGGGGATGATGTCTACAGAGATGTCTATTCCACTCACTGTTCGGACACCATTAGTCACATCCAGAGAAAAACGGTCATCTAGTTGGTCAGAAACTGTCTGCACATACTGAACTTTGCCCTCATCAACATCTTGCTGTGTGAAGCTCAAAACTGGCCTTTGGTCAGCACCGAGATAACTTTCTTCTGAGGAAAACTTCCGAATGTATCCATGTAATGGAAGCTGTCTTACTGTGAACACTATCTCAGATGGAGAACTGTTTTCATGAACAACCTTAAATTTAAAAACATACCCCAAAATTATTTAAACAGAAATGGGAGAAATTCTATAATTCTCTTCTGAATTCTTCACTTTTAACCCTGGGATTATCTTCCTAATTAACTGGCATTCCACATTTGGGTTACACAGTTCCTAACACAATACAATACTTTAAGTAGACGTTAAATAAACACATCATGGGAGTGTTTTGTAAATTTTGAAAAGGAACACACTGTGGAATTAACTAACAGCCTAAGAACTGTAGACCCCTGCCTGAAACAACGATTTCAACAGCACAGCCATGTGCTGCCAGAGTACCCTCACAGCGGTTACTGAAAGGCTACACACAATGGGAAGGAAAGTATTAAGCAAAGACAAATGACCTCAGATTTGTGACTTGGTGGTTTTAAAATTTTGGATGTAATCCTCAGTGTTAATCGGGCTAGCTCCAAACTGAATGAAACAAACCCCTTTCTTCCTTGGCACTTCCCACCAGCTCAACTAAGAATGATACATGAAGTACGAACAACTGTCACAACTAAAACTAACATACAAATGCAGCGTCTCAAAATCTTAACTTTCTCAAGCACCAATATGCAATGGAGTCAAAGAATATAGGCAGCCATCTTCTTTAACATAACCAGTTTTCCTTTCTAGAAATGGAAGCTTGCTAGTGTCAGTCTCTCCAGAATTAAGCATCCAGAATGCATTCATGTTAGTGAGAACTAAAAGAAGTTAAAGAAGAGAGAGACTAACCACACTGCAATGGCTGAGAAAGCAGTGAAGAAAACTTGCTACAAGATTGCAGCAATGGACAGCACAGTTAACTTACTTGCAGTTTTCCTTTACTGATTTTAACTGGTTTTCCTTCTTCAACCAAGAGATTGTTTTTGTTCACAATCCTTGGTGGCCACTGATGACCTTCCAAATATATGCGAACATGCACTCCAGCATCCAGATGGACTTCTCTAGCATGGACTGTAAAGTTAAATGTGTCAATAAGGTTGTTGCTGTCATCATGCCTGTAGGTCACATACCCCTTTATCAGATCAAACTGAGTAAAGGAATCCATCAATAGATTATTTACATATATTCTTCCATATTTTGGGAAAGAGAATATCTCATATGTAAGCTCATGATCATTTCTTATGTCTTGGTTTGTAATAGCACTTAGGTTAGCTGTTGTAACAGTTTCCTCTTTTCCTTTTTGAACCAACAAGCCTGTATTATTTGCCAACCTAACATAAGGATCAGTGGCACTAACTTCTAGAAGCAAAGAGGTATAGTGCTTGCCATCCGTCACAAAGAGCACAAAACGCCCAAAATCTGCACCATGGTGTTTAAACAGGACTTGCTTTTGCTCCAGGTCCACTTGTTTGAATTGGTAGAGTCTGTGCAAAGTATCATTTGTTAGCACCAAGTCCCCATTGGAAATGCCACGTCTAGTATATAGCAACTGTCCATCATCAAAATCAGAATCAGGATCATGATAGCAAAGATCTGCCAAAGTTAATAATCGCTGCCCATTTCTCACTATGTTAAACATCTTATCAATTACACGTACTGGTTTCTCATCATTCTTCAGCTGGACAGAAATGTTGAATCTAATTTCTACTGACAAAGGTTCTACTTCTGGATCAAAGTTTGCCAACTTTCCTGACTCTTCACTGGAAGCTCTGACAACAAATTCATCAAATGCTGTCTCAGAATCATCATGCACATACATAAGGCGCTTATCAGTTATATCTTTGTTAGTGAAAGTGGTGAGATTATCATTATTCTTGAATGAGGCTGAAAAATTAATCAGTTTTAATTTCCCATGCTTAGGAAACTGTGCAACTTTATATTGGAAAGTTTTATTATCCAGTGTTTGCACAAACAATTTTGTGCTTGTTATTAACTCTCCTTCACCTTCAGTAACAGTAAGGCCATTGTTAGTCAAAATAATGTTTCTGAAATCTGATTTGATGTAGACTTCAAAGTCATATACATTTGATTCCAGATACTTTGTAGAAATGAGGAATCTAAACGAATCACGGTTGTCTTCATGGTATCTGCTGATTACTTCATATGCCACTTTTTGATCAGTAATATCTTTCTGGCTAAAGACGGAATCTTTTTTCAAAGGCTGGTCATTAAGCAGTATCTGTCCATTCTTTGGTAGGGACAGCAATTTAAAATGAAGCTCATCTTCAGGTATTTCTAGATCCACAATCACAGCAAAAAGATTATCTGAATTCAAGTACTTCCTTTTTGTTTTTTCAATTTCTAGAGGAGCATGTTTCAATAAACTGTACCTTAACCATTTCACTTTGATTGGAAACACATGCTCTTCACTGATTCTGTTTCCTATGCTAACTTTGAATTTAAATTGGTCAGTAACATTTTCCAGCTGAATTTCTTTGAAAGTGCTACAGTATCTCACACGGCTGCGCTGAACAGAGCGTTGAGAAAAAGAGTTGACTTGCTTCCATTCCCCCCTTGAATGCTGCCTTTGAACTTCCCCAAACTGGGGTGCCTCTGTGATCTCATACCGTATCTCCAGCTCCTGGAGATTAGCATTTGTTTCAACTGCCAGATGCCTAGGTGTGATCAGAGCTGTAACACCTTGACGTAGTTTTATTCCTGAGTTATTGACAACTCTGTAATCCAAAGGAACTGCCATAACACGTAATACAACAGTGTTGCTCACCTTCTCACCATCACTTGCCCTCAGAACAATCCTTGAGTTCTTGACACCTGTGTGGACAAAGAAAACAGTGCCTCCTCTTAAGTCCTCATTAGAAAAAGTAGTAATAGCTTTTCCAGGATGCTTTGAATTTTCTAAAAATCCTGCATCTGCATTCAGATTTCCAAGTACTGAAAGACTGAGACCCGCAGGATCTGTATCCTTATCTAGAACTTTTATCAGATCATTAGTCAAACGTTTCTTTGAGTTCTCTAAGAGAAGAAGCAAGTTTCCCTCAGGAAGCGTGATCTCAGGCGCATCATTTACTGGAGTGACAGTAATGTGAAACACATGCTGCTCATTTCCTTGCAAATATGGAGGTACAATCTTCTCACTGCTGGTAGAAATGGAGAAATTAAAACAATCGTAAGTGTCCTCAGAGCCATCATGGACATAAATAATCTTCCCTTGCCACACATCCTGCATAGTAAATGTATTTACCTCCTGCACTGGTTCAACATCTAGTTTCAAGTCTCCATGAGAGGGTGGTTCCTTTATTTCAAAAAGAATTTGTGATTGATGAATCCCTAATTTCTGAAAGTCTATATTGCCTTTAATATGTTTAGATTCGAGTGAAGCTTGTCCACCCTCTGGCACAATCAAGTTACTTAGAACTAAGAGGTGGCTTTTGTCTTCCTTGCCCAGAGAGACAGAGTTTTCAGGGGAAATGGCAAATGTTGGGGCTGCTTTCACAGTAGGGCTCTTTAAAGCCATCTCTAAAGAAAGATTTGTATTAAAAGCAGTCTTCGTTTCACATCCAGCTGATATGTCCTTTGTCACCAGAACATTCTTCAGTGATTTCTTTTCTGAATTGGTTTTCAGGTCTCTTAAGCAACCTTTGAAGGATCCTCCTCTGGCATACTTCCCAGACACCGAGATTAGCTCTAACTTAATCACTTCTGACCGTGTACTGTCATCTATACCACCTACAAAGAGAGACCCCTTCAAAAGCGGCAGCTTGCTGTGGGGAGGCAATGATTTTTTCACAGTTTCTTCATCCAATGTCAGCTGCAAATATTCTGCAGTAAATTTCAGTTTGATGTAGTGCCAATGACTATCATTGACTGACCTATGAGAGGAAAGCTGGGTTCTACTTTTATGGTTTCCAACATAGGCTTTAATTAATCCATCTTCCATTTCCATTGCAATGAAATCTCCTGCTTGCCCAGGATGGTAAAGCAGCAGGCCACGTGCAGCTGAGGTTTGCAATTTATACTCCAGGATTCCCTCATCATCAACATTCCATGATGGGAAAGAAACATAGGATCTGGAACTGAAGAAACTAATGGGTTCATCTTCATCTGCAAAGAATTCATCACTGCATCCCACCAAAACTTCATGGACATTTTTAAAGCCAGGAGAAGGTCTCAGAGGCATCAGAATGTCTAGCTGATTGAACAACACATCATCAATACATCCTCGGAAACTAGGTAGCGCTCCAACAAGGTAGGGAACATCAAGTTTACTAGTACCACCTATGTAGAATCCATAATCAATATTTAATTCATAGAGAATTCCAGGCATTTTTGCACTAGTTCTATCATGTTTATCAATTACCAATGTGACATCATCATGTTCATGACGTAGTTCAACCAGGTGCCAAGCTAAATCATTCAGCTGAGATCTTTGCTGAGAATGCAGTACTTGTTCCCCCATGCCAAAGTTAATTCTCAACTGCAAGAGACAGAATTTTAACTATCAAAATCCAAAGTGGTATTTTTCATAATCAATATATTAAGATATATTTAATACATTAATTTTCATAACTTTTCATATTAAGCACATAATTTACAAAATATAATTGAAAAAAAAATCCCACTAAAATTTTGTGTAGGTTTACTTGCCATCACAAATATGACTTGAATAATTGCAGAAGAGGGAATAGACTCCTCTGCAGTTCTGCTAGGACCAACAACTCCTGAGAACCCAAGTGACAATGATCTTTCAAGAACTTACCTTGCAGAAAAACTATTGTTTGGATCCAAACATTTTTTATGATGCTAACATCATCAAATCTGAAATTTTGCCTTTACTGAACCCCATGCTTTGAACACAATGATCTTGATTTTAAGATCTAGAGATCAAAAAGGCTTTTAGAGGCTGATTTTAATAACTAGCATTGTAAGAAATAAAGACCATCTTTTGAAATTATCAATTGTATTATGTGATTTTTCCATTTTTTAAAAAAATAAACTTTCAGAATTGTTATAGGTAACAGCTTAAAGGAAAACACTAAACAACACAGGCTACACATATCTTTTTAGCTATAATTATAAACCATACCTGTAAATTTCCTGAGCGTAGCTCCATTAAGCAATAATCCTTCTTCCCAGCTGCAAGAAAAAGCAGTCCATGTGGCTTGCTTGTTCGAAACCGCAACTGTAAGGATGTCTGAGAGGATGCTTCTGCCACGTTCAACTCCACAAAGCTATCACCATAAAATGATACTGAAAGAAGGAAAGGAAAACAAACAGGAGATGTAGTCACACAAAAAAATACCTTTTTCTTATCTACAGCTAAATATATATAAAAAAACTTATATTAACTCTCTATATACTTATTTAGGTATGAATGAAAATAGATCTCAGATATCAAATTCACCAGTCCAAGCAACTGGGTAAGAGCCCAGTGGCCACACCAGTATGGATAAGCAGTAAATATAGCCCAATATTCTACTTCCGACAGTGACAACAGGGAATCCTAAGAACAGTGCAATCATATTTAATACTTTCCTTCAAATACTCTTCCAATTATTTTTTTGTTTCAGGTGTTTTCCTGAGCTTGCCACAGTTAGTCTATTTTGTAACTGCCAAAGGATTTCTCTCTGAAGTACTCCTTTATTTCCTCTTTGGAAACATCTTCATCTTCAACATGCTCTTCTATCTCTGTCAGAGACATCCTTTGTCATCTCTGATGAGAAGACCCACAGGTCTCCTGCCACCTGTGTGGTTCTTTCATATGTTCTCATCCATCTCTTTTCCAGGCTGAAGTGCCCTCTTGTTTCCTGTATGCAGCCTCCAACCACCTCTGCTGCCCTGCTTTGCAGTCACTCAGTTCTGTACAGGCCACCTTCACCCTCTCCTCTCCTCTTTTCTGCCTTGAAGAACAGTAACACCAGCAAACTTTCTCATTTGACTACTCACTGGCTTTACCATCCCCATTATTACTGCACTGAATAGCACAGATCCCAAGACCAAATCCTCAAGAACTCTGCTGGTTAACTTTTCTCCTACGCAAAAAAAGAAAAATATTAAAAAAAAAAAAAATCAATCATTTACCCGTCCTCCTATCTTTTAATCCATTACTTAATATACAAAGCCCTGCGTTCCTACCCAATGGCTGCTCAAAAGCCTTTGATGTCAAACTCTACCAAAAGCCTTTTGGGAATCTAAATCTTAGTCATCTTCCCCACCCCCATTAAGAAAACTCCAAGAGGTTTGTAAAGCAGAACTTATCTTTAAAGAAATCCTACTGACTCTTCCTAAGTTGATCCTACTTACTTCTGCATGTTCTATCCTTTGTAACACTACCTATATATTTGAATGGTATGGATGTCAGGCTTACAGTCCCCTGGTCATTCCTGTTTTAAACTTTGGCATAACATTTGCCACCCACCAGGCTTCAGGTACCCAGGGATTTTAAAGCATGAGATCAGACATTACCCTTAGCAAGTGAGCAATTTCATCACTGCGTTTTTTTAGGTCAACCCCTCTCGTTCCCCCCCAAAAAAATATATTTCAGTTTGGGACTCCTCCCAATTAGCAGTAAACACCATTTCGTTTAGCTTCTCTGTAGTAGCCATGCCCTTTCTGAGTGCTTCTTTTATACTGATAACTTAATCAACTGGCTGCACAGACCCTCTGCAGGGTTTTTGTTCTTGATGTATTTAAGAAGGATTTAGTAAAAGATTTGTTTCCTTCAGCTAGCTGATCCTTGACCTTTGGGTTTTTTTCAGGCCTGTCTATTTTCACATTACATCTGCCAGGGTTTATGATGCTTCAGCTGTGTTTGGACACAGCTCTTTAAGGATGCCACCAGTTAAATATTTATTTTGCAGCTTTTACCTTCATTCTGAGACAACTTTCTCATTTTAACACAGTTCTTTTCAAAATTAAGCGTAACTGCAGGGGACTTCTGAGGTTTAACTGTTGCTGGCTCTACATTAGCTGTCCCTCTGCTGAATCTAACACGCTCTGATGACGCCTACAAAGTGTAACTTTAACTCAGACTCTGAACTGAGTCTGCACATTTCAGAGTACCAAATCAAAGGTCTTGTTAACCAGCCGTTTCATGAAACAATCATTAATAGTATCTAAAAACTTGCTGTAATATACATAAAAATTGTATGTGGCTTTCCCAAGAATAAGATTTCAACAAACCCCACAGCCAAAAGCTATGTAATAGTGTGTTATATTAAATACCCAGAGAAACACAGGAAAGATTTTTAGATTACTGAAGTACACATATTTCTTGCAAAGGAAGAGTCACCACTGTGCATAGAAAAATTGGTTCCAAGCTGAACAAAAAGGAATTCTTCCCCACCAGTTTACTTCTAGCATAAAAGAAGCTTTCACCAAAGAGCTCTAATATATGTTACAGGTCTTCCATAAAATCTATACAGTAAGAGAACCAGTGTGTTTGTTGTACATAGAAATGTTATTACTGTGGGGTTAATAAAGAAAGATCTCCCTTTTAAAGCAAGTATTGGAATAACAGAACTAGAGACAAACCCCTAATATAAGTGAGGACTGAGTTTTACTAATAAGCCAAGAAGGAGGTTAAATGTTTATAATTTTTATATCATGGCAAATTCATATTATGGCAGTCGCTAGGACTGTCACTAATGTATCTACTGTACAGATGGACTATAGGAGATTGACCCTACCCTAGAGAGCTTTGGTCCCAATAACACAGGTAAGGGAGTCCCCTGACCTCCATTTCAGCAAATGAGCCACATAGATACTGTCTTCCTGAAGATCACAGGAGGCATAACATAGCTGTCTGAAATAACCTGTTGTAATCAAATGATTACTCCGTTTCCTTCAGCCATTGTAGTAACATCAGAATATCAATATAATGTTATGGGTACAAGGTTTCACCTCAAGCAGACCCTTCTCCTCACCCTACTGAGACTCCAAGAAGCAGTTACATTCGTTTTGGTACATTACATCCTAGTACCCCTACAGAACTGGCAAGTAAGAGATGTCATTATAATTTTACCAGTCAAGTTCCTCAGAAATTAACAAATGAAGATGTTAATGTCCTGAAAGTTTCTTTATGAGCACTGTAACACAGCCCCCAAATTTCATTGTGAATTCCTGAATCAAAACTAATGACTGCTGAAGGAACCGGAAAATAACTTTTAAAGACATCATATTTTCATTAGACTCAAGTATGTGCGGAAGAAACATTGGATTTTGGGGGAAGCAATTGAGCAGAAAGATAAACTTATCCATGGCTTATTAAATGCAATTTAGAATAACTAGAAATGAAGTTGCAGAATCAATATTTTGTAGTGTGCCACTGGTGTTTATACTATACATTAATTTCCTGGAAAAGAAAAAAGAAACATAAGTTAAAGCTTTTGCCTTCCATAAAACACTTCAGAGTCAGAATCCATCACTGAAGGTGGGGCAGGAAGCTCAGCATCAGCCTAGGCACTGATCCAGCACTAAATGAGATCTTGGGCCAAGACCACCTACACTGCCTTGGTGTGATTTCTGCTTCAGTACCCACCAAACTAA
The DNA here is from genome assembly GCF_947461875.1 of Haliaeetus albicilla. Classification (NCBI taxonomy): domain Eukaryota; kingdom Metazoa; phylum Chordata; class Aves; order Accipitriformes; family Accipitridae; genus Haliaeetus; species Haliaeetus albicilla. Next base: position 6,488,986 of record NC_091516.1, read on the forward strand.
AAAGCATGTTACTATAATACAGGAATCAAGTTCCTCTAGAGCAAACACTTCTGGAATGATTTCTGGCTGAAACTGTGTTATGAGTGACTTCAAAATTAATCTGGTGCCACAGCTTTTGAAAAGGGGACATTTTGTCATGGACCATCTGATGTTAACCATACCATTATGGAAAGTAAGTGACATTCAACCAACAATACCAGCCTTGAAGCTCCCTTGGCACTGGAACAGGCAAATTCAACACATCATATAGGGAACAATTCCTCTGGAGTACCTGGGCAGACAAGCTATTCTCTAACAGCTCTATGCCTCAACATGAAAAGATGGGTGGAAGCACCTGAGAATAACAGCCAGATGTACATCAGCTATAATGTCCCTTCATGGACATAGACACATATACACAAAGGCTCAAAAAAATAGAGGCATAATCACATGGAATGCCAATTTAAACATCTGTTCAACCTGAGTTACTGGCTAATTTGTGGTCCTCATCTCTTCCTTCTCCCTTAGAGCCAACCCTCAAGTCTGACTAGAAGTACCACACTGGGGTTACAAATCCTTCCTAATATTTCCATCATAGCAGGTAACATTTATATGGGAAGTGTAAGTTTTGAGAATTTTGTTTCAAGTAATTTTACTGAAGATTCCAGCTCTGTCCACAGGTTTCTTACAAGTAACCATGAGAAACCAGGCCAGGCACAGCAAAAGCCTTCACAATCACAGAGCAAAAGGTTCTTCACTAGTCATCTAGTGGTGGCATTATGCTGGTATTTTATCCTTTTGTGCAGCTTTTATTCTCCAGTGTTAAAAATATCATCAAATTCAACAAACAGCTACACCTTGAATAATTTTTCTCTCGGTTTCTGTGCTCAAAGCGCAAAGCAATAAAAGCCTTGTCTCTTCCCCACTGCCAAAACTAACTCCCTAGAAATGTATGTACAAGAAACCAAACTGGGACTTACTACACAGTTATCATGAGCTACACACATCCATCCAACAACAAAACCTAGACTAAAGAGCTAATCGAAGGAAGGGATTTTTTTCTTTTTTCCCATTTTTTCTGTCAGTATTTCTCATTTCAGACTAGATTATGAATCTTCTCAGCAATGCACAGGCATCATAAGGAAGAACAGTGATCTTGGAATCACAATTCCATGCTCACTTCTTAACTGGAAGTAATTTAATGCAGACTTCATGTCTGGTCAACTCCTTTTGGTCTCCACTGTGGACAGCCAAAGCTCCACATACCTCAATCCTTTCCTTCTTCGGATCCCTTTTACACCTTCTTCCCAAAGACAGTCATATGGAAAGGCTTTCCCTACTGTGCCTGAACAGTAACCCAGAAAGACTTCTATACTCATGTAATCCATAAAGGTTTTTACATTCACAGATGAAAAAGAGGGACATTTTACCAGATCCGTCCCCTGCCTTTAATATCCACCCTTTTACATTAAAAAAAAAAAAGAAACACATAATTTGATCTTCAATCAGGAAAGAAAAATTATGTAGTTCCCATGTAAGAGAGTATTTGGACAATGTTTTTGTCTTCAAAATGTTCAGGAGGTATCAGTGCCAGGGCCCTTTAAAGATAATGCTTTGGCCAGAAGGCTATAGTGTAAGGAAAAACAATGTAGGTAACACTTAAAAGTATATTCAGACATCCTGAATCCTTCTGATGTAGACAAAAACATTTGTTTACTTTTAATATCCAATATATTGATCTTCTGTTTTCCACACTACAGTAAATGTCATAATTAGGCCACAGAATTACTGCTGCTCAGACAGACTGTTCCCAAACCATTTCAAGCCTGCTAATTTGCTTGAAAACAACTATATATGACTTGTTGTTGGGGGGGGAGGGCAGGGAGTGAGGCAGTGGGGGGAGTCATGCAATCTATTACACTACTTAGTCACTAAAGATAAAATCATAAAAGTAAAGGATTAAATCTAACAGGGCCCATGTATTTTCAGTCAGGATCCTCTCCAAACTCCAGAACTGCCATACGAGGAGGTTTGGTTGGCTTGTTTGCTGTCAGCTGCAAAGACAAGAATCACTTCTGTGCCACAGTAACTCCTCAGCTGAGACCACAGTTCTTGCAGTGGCCTCACTAATAATCTGTATCAGTGAGCTCTACAGGCTGGCTGTATAAAAAGGAATTAAAAAGAAGAAGGGGGGGGGGACAACAACAAATTCACTAGTTTTGAACCTGCTGTCTCACCATCTACTGTTGTCCTGTGGTGCACTGGCATCTAGGAGCCCCAAACACAGATACCGTCCTTATCCACTAGATGTTTGATGCACATGCCTCCCAAGATACTCCAACTGTACAACGTCCCTTCAAGAAAATAAAGGTACTTGTCTTTCTATGTGAAAAATGCAAAGTCAAAGTAAAGGTTAATTCATCCATCCTAACAGCATACTCAAAGTGCAACAAGCACATACAACATCAGTTGTGACTGATGAGGTACTGGCTTCATCCCCTGTAGTATATCTAGAGGCAAGACCTGTTCTAGTTATTCAAATAAATAGTCTTCCCATTGTCCAGCTTAGATTTGCATCTTGAAGATTTGTCCCCTGCAGCTCATTCACAAAAGTGTAACTGGAACAGAAATCAAGTGGCACAGATAGCTCAGATAAATAATAATCTTCCAGGCAACAGTGGTTTTCTATCTGTGTGTTGACAAATTTGGGTATGTTTTTGACTCTCTGCTATTTTGGATGTGCAAGTAGAAGCTCTGGCTAAGAGTGCAGCCTGTTTCTCCCTGCATTTGGTGAAAAAGGCATGATCTCTCCTTTTGCAGAGCAGACCTTTTCACACATGAGACTACTAGGCACATTCTGTGAGAGCTCACTTCAGGGCTGCAAAGAAATCAAAGTGGTATAACTTTGTCCCCCCTCTCTGCCTTTGTCCCTCCATTCTCAAAACAGAGCAGTTGTTTTTCATACTGATAAATTTCTTTTGTACTACCAAGTCTTTTAGGTGCTCCAGTGAGACATGGAAGGGTTGTGCAATCTCGAGATGAAGGCAGGTTTCCACATCGTAAGAATACTTTCAGGCTATATAGAAGTACAGCGTGCACTAAACGCTAGGCAAACAATGAGAGACACCTTCAGTCCCAAATAGCTTCTGCTGTAACTAAGACAAAATATGCAGGTCCCAAAGGATGAAGATGCAGGTCCCAACTTTGTTCCCCTAAACCACAGGAAAAACAGCATGCAACCTCCAACATAAATATAATAGGAAGACTCTCCCTTGGGATAGGATTTGAGTGATGGAAACAAGTGTTCAGAGCCTATTAATACCAAATATAAATAAGCTGTTGTGATATGAATAACTTTTAAAAGCCTCGTTTACTCTGATTGTACAGCACGAGTGGAGACAGATTAAAAAGCGAGAGAACATTAGTGAAAGAGTACCAAATTCCAGGTACCCAACGTAACAAGCTTCCAACAGCCCTCTGCCAGAAAAAAGGCAGAATGAGAGATTAAAGAATACATTTGGAGTTACTGCATGGGCTCACATTCTACACTATAAACATGTTTAGGGCTGCCCCACAGAACCAAACCAGTTCTCTACCTCCTTCCAGCTAACAGAGCTTCACACCCAGGTCCACGACTTCAATTACTGCACCACCAGAAGAACTGTCAGTCCTCTCTAAAGTGGATTCCCTAGTGTACAAATACTGACACTACAGAAGTTTGTAGCTTTAGCACGTTTTGTGCTGAGGAACTTAGCTGGAACCATTTATCAGAACACCTGAGCCAAAGTGATTCTTCTACACACTGCACTGTTGCAAAATTTTGTGATTTGTACATTTATTTCCCTATCTAGTTGTATTTCCTTCTTTCACCTTGAATCTGCCAGTAATGTGTTTGAAACCATTGTGACTACAGAAGAATCCTAACTTGAGAGTATATAAAAATACTTTGAAGAAATAGATACTGGGTTCTAGCACTCACATACAATTACTTTAAAAGTGATTAATTTATACTGATGTTTCTGAAAAAACTTCTCCAAGTGGTATGAAAAAGCTGCTATGAAGATACGATGAAAGAAGAATTCATTTTATGAAGCTGTCCTAACTCAAAAATAATTCTTTCAGGCAAAATATTTTACATGGCTAACATTTTGTTGGAACTTTGTAAAGGTCTGCCTAGAATTTATAGCACATCGGTGACAAAAATCACTATTTTTTAAAATATAATGCAAATAGTAAAAGAAATTGCCATAGGTTTCATGGAGTTGTCAGGAGCTGCATATTCTAGAAATAAAGATTATCAGTTCCGGTGATTCAAAGCTTAAGTAAACTAGCAGTCAGAAAAATAAAATTTGACAGCAATTACTTTCTTGAAGTCATTTCATATTTGCTTTTTTGCTCCTGAACAGCAGTGAAGAATCAAATTCGTAGCTGGTTTTTCCCAAGTTTCTGATTGAAACCTGACCTCATTTGATCACAGGTTTGATCAAATTCAACTGGTGAGACTGAAAAGCACTACCAGTACCACAGAATATCTTAGGTAATATGGGTTTGCTTACAAATCTTACACTCTCCAAAACACAGTGCTGATACGTCACAAAACAGGAGTTTGGTTAATGAAGCTTTGCTACAAGGACAAAGAGCAGAAATAATGCAGCAGAATGACAGAAAGAAAACAAAGAACCCAAATAGGACACTTCATAATGAAAAAATACTACTTCCATCTTTGTCCTCTTATCTAAGCTTGTAGCAGATGACATCAACAGCACACAAGGAGCACGGGAAAAATGGAAGTGGAAAAGGGAGCTGCCAGATTCACTGGGAATGCCCTTTAAGGCTAATGTAACTATTATTCAAAAGTGAATTCTCAGGGTTGATTCACACTTTCTCAGTGTAGGATTTACAGTGAGATTTTGTGTGTAAATCAAACACTATGAGAGCCTGTAAGCCTCTTACGCTCACCTAAAACGTACACAGTGAGGAACATCCTTGTGTTGCATCTACAAATGCTTTACACACCAGATGAGATGATGTTCAAAGGTCCCTTCCAACGCAGAACATTCTATGATTCTGTGATTTCCAGATAAAAGATGGCCCTGTAGTTAAAGCACTGAACGTCAAATGAACAGAGCTGACGTTAATTTCTGGTTCTATCACAGAAACACACTGAAGAATTGGGAAAACCATTTAACACCTAATTTCAGTTCACTGCCTGTAAGAAGCTGTTAGTGCTTTTTTTTTTCCTTCCAGCCTTTGACTGGATTTCCATTTTACTCTAAGATTTTTGGGAGCAGGAACTCTCTACCTCTGGGTACGGCTATAGCAGCAGATGGAGTAAGATAGGAGAGCTGGAATTTAACAAGCTCACCTAGTAGCGATGCAAGTCCACATGGCCTGGGTGAGCTGAGCTTGAAGGCAGCTCAGTCAGAGCATCCTGCGCTGCTGCACCTAGGTTAGCACAAGCAGCAGCAGGCTGTGTTGCTGATGCCCCTACCTTGCATTTTGCAGTTTGGAAATGTACCCTCCGGCTCCGGCTTTGCCTTGCACGGCCTGCAACACCAGGGATGAAGGACACTACTGCAACAGTGAGGCATAAAGTGGTTCATCAGCTTCACATTTTCAGAGCAGTACTGGTTGGCCTAACATTACTGCCAGCAAAACCAATGACAAAACCCTTCATCATGACATTTAAGACAACACTACTATTACTACAGAAATTTCAGTGGCAATCAGATCTCCCTGACATCCTTGATAGCTCCGAGACATCTCTATGAGCAATAAAAAAATAACCCGCTACCCTGCATGCAGGCTTTTTGTTCACAAAACCGGTTTAGAACATCACTTAGAGCTCCACACATTGAAATTCTCTTGTGGAAAGACAAGAGAGGTATATTTAATTTTTAATATCAAAATTAATCCTGTAAGAAAAACTACCAATTCAGCCTTCATTAATCTCTGAAGAACTATTTTCTAAAGTTACAATTAAATATTAGTTCGTTTCTAACTAGTCTTCCCATGTAGTGAAAACAGCCACCATACAATCACAGAAACTGACAACACACTCGACATTTCTAAAGAAAGGGAGTTACGGCAATTGGTTCATGTGATATGGGATTGCAGAGTACGAAAAAGCACACTTCTGCAACTGCCTGCTGGTCCGTTATTTTAAAGAGGTATTTACATAATAAACTTTATTGCCAGTCTTGGATGCTCTAATTACAATTTACTTGAAAATGTGTCAGAGAAGAAGAAAAAGAAATTCCCAGCTGAAGTTTTTGGCTGTCCCAGTGGTGGTCTTGGTGACCACCCAAGACCTGCACTTAACGTGCATCACCATCAGCGAGAGCTGCAGACCTCTTGGCATGTCTGAAAAGCCAGACGTAAGACAGCCGAATTTTGATGCCAAAAAACAGATACCCACAGTTGGTGGCCAACACTTAACGTCAGGACTGCTAGTTCACATGCGCACTAAAGCTGGGGATATTCTTGCATGTGCCTCAGCACTTTCCTTGTGACATATGGCAGTTATGATTGTCAAAAAAAAAAGAGAGAGGAGTGGTAATCCACCTTGCTTGGGTTTTGTTTGTTTTTATTAGCAAGTCTAGCTATGTCAAGTCTCAGTATCTCCGCTGGGGGGGGGGGAACAGCCATCGACACAGGCTCGAACCCGAGCTGACAGGCTCGGCCTTCACCTGCAAGGAAGGGGACACCTACGCCTTCACGAAACGCCCGCTGCCCCCAGCACCTGCGAGGCCGCTGCCGGCAGAGCCGCCCCGAGCGGCAAGGCACCGGCGCCCCGAGCTGCCCGCCAGCCACCGCGCTCCGCCGCGCAGCCCGGCGGCTCCCGCCCCGCGCCGAGGGGCTGCGGCTGCGGCTGCCGCCGGGCCTCGCCCGCCGGGGCTGCCGGCCCGAAGACCGGGCCCACGGCGCCGCCCGCCCCGCCGCCCTCCGCCGGGCCGGGCCGGGCCGGGCCGGGCCGGGGCAGCGGGCCGCTCCCCTTCGCGGAGGCCACCGGCGAAAAGCCCGCTTCAGCTCTCAGGCGAGCCCCACCTGAGCCCGGCAGCCGGAGGCCCGAGCCCGCGGCGCCTCGCCCCACCGCGCCGGGGGCCTGCCGGTCAGCCGGCGCCGGGCCGCCCCCTTCCTTCCCCCCCTCGCCCGGCGCAGGTGCCTTCCGGCCGCCGGGCCCGCTGGCCGGCGGCGCCTCCCGCCACGGCGGCGGCCCGCGGGCAGCCCTACCTGCGACAGCCGGCCGGCTGGCGGCCAGCAGCGCCAGCAGCACCCGCAGGGCGGCGGGCGCGCTGGCCCCCCGCCCGCCCGCCATGCCGCTGCGGCGGCGGGGCGGGAGCCGCGGCCCGGCCGGGCAGCACCACCACCGCCGGCGGAGGCGCCGGGGCGGGGCGGGGCGGGGCGCGGCGCAGCCCGGGGGAGCGGCGGGAGAGTGTCACCGCCGCGGCCCGGCGCTCCGCGACGGCCTCCTCCCTCCTCACAGCGCAGCTGCTCCCGCGTCCCGCCCCCCGCTCCAGGAGAAACGCCGGCCTGGGAGGGGAGACGGGCCCGCGCGCCTCCCCGCGGCCCCGGGCCGCCCCTCTGCGGCGGCGGCTGCCTGGCCCCCGGCGGGGCCCCGCGGGCCGCCAGGCCTCCTACGCAGCGGTCACGCCAGCCCTAAGTTACAGCGTGCGGCCGGGCCAGGCCGCTCGGCGTTGTGTCGCTCCGAGGACGGAGGCTGCAGAGCGTCCCTGGGCCACCTGCCCCCCGGGACAGGCTCGGCTCTCCTCACGGCTGTAGTTTTGTCTTTGCGTCAGACGGGAACTGCCCGGATGCCCGCTGTAGCTGTTGCCCGTCGTTGGCCCGCGGTACGGCCTCTCGGTGTCTCGGCCGGAGGAGGCTGCTCTCGGGTGTCCCCGGAGTCTTCCCCGCTCCTGGCTGGCGCAGCCCCGTCCCTCCGCGGTATTTGCGTGCGGAGCGTAAAGAAGGGCATCATACCTCGGTATGGAGGAAACGCGTAACAGGTAGACAAAGCATTTGGAACATAAAGTGAGATGATTATAACCGGTATTCAAATCAGGCAAAGGTCTGCATCTCACACCTCGTCGTCGGTGTCCTGTGCTTGAAAGCACAAGGTTTCAGTTTAGAAAATGTTTTAAAGAGCACACTTGAACCACCGTTGCATGAGCCACTTCTCATACTTAATTAAAATATGCAGACGTGCCTTCAGTTACATACATCATCCGTGCCAGGAACAGCCTTGCAGTCATAAAATTTGCTCTGATGTTATCAGCTGGCGGGGTGCATTGCAATGTGTCTCAACAGGTCGGTTGTTTTTTTAACTTGTTACTCCCTTACACATAGGACTGGAATTTGTGACCTGAAATCTGACACTAAGCGAGCAGAGTAAGTAACTAAGATAATATTCCAAAACTGAAGAAAGAAGAAAAATGGTGATGGCATGAATCTCTTTTCTGGGTCAGCCGTCTGGTTATTCTCTTCCTTTGAGGTTTGCAGTCATCATTTAGTCTAGATTTTCCATAGCGATTTCTGGCAGGCTTTGCTGTCTTTGCATTTTTAGAATAATGTACATGGTGGGAGAGGGGTGGCCAGAGGGAAATTACGGGGGGGGTGACCCATATATCACTTAACAGCTTTATTAAAGATCTCAAAGGCAGAGGCCTAATGAACTTCATTCTCTTCAGACTGGCATGCAAAGAAGATTTGTGAAAAACCTGGAGAAGGAATTGTAAAAGAGCGTCAGTCTAAGATGTGAATAAGAAGGGAAAAAAGAGGATTTAATGTGGAGTAACAATCGATAATATGACTGGGGCTGGAAAAGCCAAACTCCGGGTGTGCAGCAGTGAAACTGTGCTGTGGTGGAGAAGCCTGAGGAAATATTTTGCCTTTGCACCGTTAATGTGTTGCGCAGGTCTGACTTAACATTTCCCCAGGTAGGAGTACTTGGTTTCACTAATCCTGTGCAGAGAAGTTTGCCATGAGAGTCCTTGGATATACTCCAAAAGGGACAGCATCACTTGCACTGTAGGCCTTGGGAAGTAATACTCAAAACGACATTAGGAAAAAAATAGTGCAGCAAGATGCTTGGATGAGAGGCAGGAGGTATCATCTTTGGCTTTTATTACTCAAGGATTTCTTATGTCTTGAAAGCATGACAGGACTTGTTTCCTAAACAAAAAGTCCTGGTCATGCGGGCAGACAGGCAGAAATCCAGTATGTAGAATGTTCTGGTTTGTGTTCTTTCTTCCTCTTGTGTAGGACAGTTCCTGTATGCCAGCTCCATATCCAGTAGTCAGCCTCAGTGCTGAGTACGTCTGTGCAAATGTGAAAAATCATTCACCTAGTTGACAGATTCTTCCCTATTAATGATGGAGATCTGCTTGTTTGTATCTGACAGCCTATCAGTCTAGTAATTAAAGCAGAATGCATGAAGGTACTGACCACTATAATACACTACACATCAGTTTCTTTTTATTGGTTTTGGTTGGAGAAAGGTTTCACTGAGAAGAAAGGAGTCTCGTGTGGTACCAGAAACCACTTTAGAGATTAGTTTCTATTCAGTTTTCAACCAACAATACGCTGCAAATTGCTGCTTCAGCCAAGGCTTCCTTAGGCTTCCCATAGGCTTTCAACGAATTTTTAAGAAAACAAAACTCTCCACATATTTTGAAACAACTTCTAACAGATTGCTTTGGTTTTGGTTAAATTGTGCTGAAATCACTGTTGTGGATAAGTAATAAGCACTCAGAAGACATGCCTGGATAATTCTGACAGGAAAGATTGAACGCTGGCTGCAAGCAGTCAGGGGAGCTCCTGTGCTAATAACATAAAGATGTCCAGCTAAATAGAAGAAATGAATAGTCTTTAGATAAAGCAGTAGTAACCCAACATTTATTGCATTAAAATGATATTTTAATTTGACATCTTAATTTTAATTTAACACTGTGTCAGATGACAGATATGCAGCTTGGATTTCCTGAGTGGAGGGACAGCATAGTGAACCAAAGCTTCTTAACATCTCAGATACAAATAAGTTACAGAGTTGTGCTCTGTATCTTCATCGAAAGCAAACACAACCTGCAGTGGTCCGTACAGATCCCCGAAGAGTCTAGCTGTAATGACACTAGAGGGAGTCCTGAGGCTGCAAGAAAATCCTTTTCCTGTAACAATTTCTTAAGCAAATAGTGCCTTATAAATGAAAGTGTTGTTAAAATAGAGCTTCTGGGGAAAATGAAGGAGGCATTCAATTCAGATGGGATCAAACAGTGCTGAAGTTCTATATTCCAAGTTTTCCAATGATTCATTAAGCAAGCCAAGTGAATTTAAAAAGGGGCATTGTTAATAAGGACTTTATTTTTTCAATAAAGAGGATATTTAAAGTCAGCATTCAAAATGGAGTAAAAGAATCTCTTACATTTTTGTTCCGATAATTTAAATTACAAGGGCCCTGTTCTACAAAATCTGTGCTCTTCTTGTGGTCCTTCATTGAAGACTTAACAGGTAGACCATGTGGTCTTGAGTTTTCAAGTTAGGCAACGGAATTTCTACTGAAGTCAATGGCAGCTGTCAATGCTCAGGACCTTGAAGTTCAGCCTACACATTTGCAATAAAAATAGGTTTCACAAAAGTGCATAGGTGCCTCCCACAAATTACTGTGGGATGCTGGTCCATGCATGTTCCTAAATTACTTTAACAATTTTTAAAATTGTAGCTATCTGAAAGAGAAATTCACATGCAGCCAGGACTGCCAGTCCTCAGTAGCTCAGAATGATAGCTTATCCTGTGCTACTGGGATTGGGAATACTGTTTGTGCTGTGGGAGATCATAATGAGCAAGCCTAAAGCAAGGCAAGGTTGTCTGCTCTGAATGAAGAAGGAGGATGGCATTGGCATTCACTAGGCATCCAAATGCTTCCTTTCATCCCCTTGGTGGCACATGCCTCAAACCAGGGCCTCTATACCTGCTTCAGGTATTCACCATACAAACCCTGTCCCTTCCAAGATATCACAGAATGAGTGCTCAGCTCTTGTTCCTCTCCTGATGTTAGGTGAGCTCTGTCAGAGAGCTCTCAGATTGCATTCAGGAACAGCTCATCCAGGAAACTAAAATCTTCCTCTTTTTCAGCCAGAGTGGCAGAGCCTGAGGGACTCAGCACAGGAGGCTGCAGCTGCTACTAGAAGAAAGAGGTTTGACTGTTGGAGGACCCAGAGAAGAAATTGGTGGAATGACATTGGTGGGTAGTGGTGCCCTTTACACTGCACAGCAATAGAGTGCCTTTGAGAAGAAGCTGCTAAGTGGTAGTCCTTACTGAGCTGCTCATGTGGCCAGCCCAATGGACATCCTCAGTGTAGTAATGTTACCAGGGCAAGAGGAAAATCACAGCCAAGTAGGCAGGCCAGATACTGCATTTTCTACCTGGAGCTGTCCATGGGGTGAAGGCTTAGGCATGCTCCTCCTCCTCTGTTTTTTCCTTGTGGGTGGCAGCGCCCATTACATCAGTTTGCGGCTGTGCATATCTACGGGCTGTGCAGTGGAGGACCTGCTGTCCTCATGTTCATGCCTGAATTGTGATGGCTGCTCAATTACATTAATAAAGGCTCCTCTTTCTGCAAAAGCAATACAGTTTTAGAAAAGACATGCCATGAGGAAACATGAGGATACATTGATGGTGCTGCTGTGTTGTAGACTCTGCCTTATTCCCTATAGGATATGTGCTAGCAAACATAGGATGCTCTCCATGTGGTCTCTCCTAGTCCCAGATCAAACTCCTGTTATTTCTTAGCAACACAGTTCCTTAATTTACGGAATATAATAATAAGTATATTAGCTTGCATATTAAGTGTTATTGAAATCAAACTTTGATTTTTAAAACAAATGTGCAAAGTGCACCAAACAATGCAGTAGCCTTAGCTTGTCTTATTTTTGCTTGTTTGTTCAGTTTCGGTGTGTGAAGATGTGTTTCTTTATCCTGGGTATTTACTGATACACGCATGTACAAGAGTCTGAACTGTCACACTGGCCTTAAAAGAAATATTCATTTGCCCAAAGTTCAGTGTTTAGTGTTGCAGTTTAGTGTCCTCTCTTCTGCAAATCTGTGTGCAAGTCTCAGGTCATTTCTTTCAAGTGAACCTATTTAAAACTTCCAACTCCAGAAACTTCCTCAGAGATAATCGGTCAGAATTGGGAGTCTTGAACCAGATCTTCACCACTATCTGCCAAGGCAAAACAACTGTCAGTCAGCCTAAAGTCCAGCAAAGAAAAAACAGAAACACAACTACAGCAAAACTATGCAAGTTATCTTAGTACAGGGAGGAGACTAGAATTCAGCTTTTGTACAGGTCAAAGGAGGCAGAGGAACTCGAAGGGTTGGTGCTAAAGAAAATGCTTTCATGCCCCTGGCTTCAGTGGGTGGAAGAGAAGAGCAGCTCCCCGGAGAGGGCTTCACTTCCAGGGTGGTGGCACATGGTCTCCCTCAAGACATTTGCAGAATTTAAGTTCTTAGGTTTTAGTGAAAAATATCATCTCATTCCATTCCATGGCTGATTTAAGACTGTATAGCGATCAGACATTGCAGCAGCACATTTACAAGGAATATATGTCAGAATGTTTAATAAAAGTAGTGAAACAGAAAAAAAAAAACTTTCATACAGTTTTGAGTTTGGGGGGTTTTTTATGCACTTTGCTTCCCTGATTTATGCAGTTTTTCTAATCCTTTTTGGCTTCAGCAGGTTTTTTTCTGCCACTCCTGCTGATCTGAAACTTTGTGGTTGTTGTTTGTAACTCAGTCCCTTTTGGTTAGACCCTTATTTTCTGGGAAAATCATTTATATTCATCCACACTGATCTGTTGTTCTCATTTGCCTGTGCAAGTGGTTCAGATTCTTCCAGTAATGGTAATACATCTTTCTTTTACCAAGTGAATCCTGGATTAGTAGTGAGAACTATCCTCAGCATCATTGTTGTTATTCTGGTTGAGCATCTGGTGCTTTTTCATGTGCTGCCTTTAACATCACTAGAAGTGAGTGATGTCTTTACAGCCCTCCTGCTCTGATACTCATATGGCTGTCATTCCTGCTGCCTTTATTAAAAGGTGCATTTGTAAATGCATTTTGTACGGCTTCGCTTTTGAGATTACTTATCAAACTGCAGCTGTACTAAGTTCACACCACTGCTATGCAGAAAGCTGCCTCTTCCTGTAATTCAATACCCTCTACTGATAGTTGCTTTTGCATCTGGATTGGATTCCTGTCTTGCATCAATCTTACACAGGTGCGGCTGCGCTTGCTAAATTGTCTCTGGCTCATGCTAGCTATTTTCACAGCCTTCACAATTTTGACAGTTTTGCTCTTACTAAAGCACTTGTATTAGAAGTAATGGGAGCCTTTCTTCTTTTTCTTGACCATGGTTACAGAATAATGTTGGCTGCAGGTGCACAATAACGTCGGATGGAAGGGACCACCTGAATCATTAAATTCCCCCTCCTGGCTACTGCAGACATTACCTCATATAGTAATCACTGTTATTCATTTATTGAACTCTGTCTTAAAACCACTCAGATGGCTTGGTCTCATCCCTGTCCTGTACATGACTGCCTCTTTGCAAAACTTCTCCTGAATGTGATTATTCTTACGGTTTGGAAGTTTCTGATTTTCAGCTGAAGTTCTTTATGGGCAGCTGATATCTCATTTGTGCCAACATTGCTTTTTAATCTAAACAGTTACCAAACCCTTGGTGCTGAGCTTTTTCCTCAACATATTTGTAGGTGGCACTCTTCTTCCCCTCAGCCCTGGCTGAACAAGCCTAGCTTGTCTATCTATGTTCCTCTCACAAATTAGATGCTCAATACCCTCACTGTTCTTTTCAGCCTTCTCTTGCACCCCTTCTGGTTTGAAGCCATCTTTCAGAAACACAAGTGACCAGAATAATATGCAGCCATCAAGACCTGGTAGTAGAAAGGCCTTGTCTCATGCCTTCCCCTTTTCACTTCAGAAGGTTTATCTCTGCCTTAGTCCATGGACCAGATTGTCAAATCCAGGGGAGACCCGTTTACCTCAAACCTGACAAAGGAGAGGACAACTCCAACATCTGGCACATGAGATGGCCATCTTCATGCTGCTCTCCAGAAGCCCCAGCTTTCTCTCTTTGTGCTCTCTGATAGCAGCCTCTCAATGATGGCTCAGACCGATAGGAAATGCTGGACTAGCTCCTACGCTTCCCCACCCCAGATGAGTGGAGCACAGCTGGGATTGGCGTGGGCCTTGTGACACAGCAGGATGTACCACAACTCTGATGGCAACCTGGAGCCTGTGTAGTACACAATATATTTTTCACTATTGTGGCTCTTTATTACTTAGAATTTGGACATTATTGATTTCACGCACCTTCTAGAAGCTGTGTTGTTTTGTTTTTCTTATATCTAAACAAGTTGCCCCTTTGCAGCTTTTTCTTGAGGATTCTCTGCCAGTTTTCTGTTGCTTCATCATTATCATTTATTTGCCTGAGGTAACAGAAATGCTGTGCAGTTTAGAAAGAAGTACAGCCCAATGGGCTAGGAAATGGGTCTGACGAATAATGCAGAAAGAGTGAAATGGTAGACTGAGATGAGGTGTGGTGAGCTGGGCTGCAAAAGGGACATTATGTAGAACTGCCTCTAGGTTTTTAATATTTTGGTGATATGTTTCTGTAATGGTTAATAGGGTTAATATT